>NW_026853921.1:0-45739 GCF_026571515.1 Ruditapes philippinarum
GACCCCTCTAAAGATAAGACAGAGTTGTTTCCCCTTCATAGGTACAAACCAGTAGAATAAATTTTCAAGTGTTTATCTCTCAAATCCCCCATCCTTATATAAAGCCCTTTTTCTTAGCTGCCTTTTTTTAAAGGATGTAAACTAACTTCAAAAATTATTTTTGACTTTTCAGCGACGGGGATTATTTTTTTTGGACCCGGGCAGCAAACCTTTTTGCACTTGCTATTTTTTCAGCTGAAAGTTTTTTTAAACCCCTTTAAAAGGCGCAAATTTAAATAATTTCTAACACTCAAAACCAATAAAATTCCATCATTGGAAAATTCCTTTATTTAATATATAGTTGAAAAATGTAAAAGCATAAATAAACCATGATGTGTTTGTTTAAATAAATAAACCATTACTTTTTCTTCATACTTTATGTCCCTTTAAGGAAAATCCCAAGAGAAAAAATTTTCTTTAATTCTTGAAATGCACTATTTACTTTTGGTTGAATAATGAATTAAAGGCATGCTAGATGTTTTACCATTGACGAAAGTGGGCGCTGAGCTTGTAGTTATGTGTTATAGAGGTATCGAAATGTAAACAAAGCAGTATTTTGATTTCCATATAAAATACTTATTCCTAAAATTGATGATTGAAAGAACTAAGGGGGGCAAAGAAGCCCATGTTTAGGCAAATAAAGTTTAATTTTTTAAACTGTGACAAGATACCAAAGACGAGTATAATCATGACATCATTTAGGAAATAAAGATCTTTTTACAACTGTGCAAAAAATATAAAGAAGAGCTACATGAAAAAAAGAACCCATGTTTAGGGAAAAAAAAGTTTAATTTTTTCAATGTGAAAAGATACCAAAGACAGAGCTACAGTGTCAATGACAGTCCATGTTAATGGCAAAATAAAGTTTCATTTTACAACGTACAAGATACATGGACAGAGCTACAGTGGCAAAGACAGTTCATGTTTATGGCAAATAAAGATTTTTTTACAACTGTGAGCAAGATACAAAGAACAGAGCTAACAGTGGCAAAGACAGCCCCATAGTTATTGCAAATAAAGATTCATTTTTTACAACTGTGACAATAGATACAAAAATTGAAAAAAAAAATGAAAAATTTCGGAAATAAAATAAGTAACATTTTAAAAGCATTAAGGGCCTTTAATATAATTATGTTTTAAATAAATATATGCAAAAAGCTAAAATTACTTGTTCATGCCGGTTGAGTAACTACTATACTTTCATTAAGTAAGGCTAAAATGCATGACAGCACCTAGGCAGATCAAAAGTTAAAATGTGTAGAAGATTTTAAGTCCACCTTTTTACCATGAACATTTTGTAAAATCATTATTGACTAACATAAACAACGCCTTCCTTGAATTGTTCAACTTTTTTACATATGATTCCAAGTCCACCGATGTAGCCGGCTACTGGATATTACCTGCAAATTGAAAAGCAAACCATATAATAATTCATTAATGTCACCAATTGCTTTTGAAGCTTATTTAATACACCTGCAAATTCATGAAAACCATATAATTTATGGGGCCTTGAAACTGCGTGGGCTTTTTGTCTTACCAACTTTAAGTCTAATGTTGTATTTACTGAAAATAAAAAAGTTGCACACTTGATTATTTCAAATGCTCTACTTATTTTGATCTGACTGTGTTAACTATTTTCCTATTCATATAAATTATTTTATAATTATTCACCAAATACTGCGGGAGTAGGAGCTAACTTTTACATATTTTTTCACAAATGTTGATCTCTTTTTCCATGTACGTGTCAGATAAAAAAAGACCTATTTCTATTTTTTTTAAAAAAATCATGTAGGTCACTTACATTTGTAAGATTATATTTTAAACAAGTTGTGTGCCAGTATAATGAACAATATTCCACCACATAAATAAAATCAAGTATTCTAACTGTAACTGCACAAAGTTTAAAAAACTCTCTGACGTTTCCAAAGGGTAAAAACCCCTCCTTTATTAAAGTGTATACAGTTATAAATTTATATTTGTTGTCTCATGATTGTAAAATGCTGGTTTATATTTTGAATCAAAACGATTACAGAAAACCTAGAATGTAAAGTTTGTCAATTATTTAATTTAAAGTGCCAAAGGGGATGGTTTTTAAACATCTTCAAACCCTTATCTCAAAAAAATTAGCGCAAAAATTTTGTTCAGGATATTTTTTTTCTGTTTACATTACATGTATCAAATTTCATGATTAAATAAATTATGACATTGTATATTAAAATGTGAAGACATACACTTTTCAAGAAGGCCACCCTTAACCCATGGTTATTTGAAACCAACACAACCATAATTTCCATTAAAAGCCCCCCAAGGGAACAAACAATTTCCAAAAGAGGGACTTAAATTTCAACAATTTTCCATAAACAAAAGTCATTGTAAAAGCATTTAGTGTTAGGAAGTTGTTGGTAATAACATTAAAAGTGTCAAGGTTTTAAAATTTATATAAATCATTCAATTTTTATATGCCCGAAAGAACTTCGGAATATATTATGTTATACCCACTGGCGTCCGTCCGTCTGTCTGTCTGTCCGTCTGTTAAGCAATTTGGGTTTTTTCCGGAGCATAACTTAAGTTCCATTTGGCCCCGTATTCGAACTTCATAGGATGATTGTCCATATTGGGTAAAAGAAACCCTATTATTTTTGGGTCACACGTCAAAGGTCAAAGGTCACTATGACCTTAAAACTGAAAACAGTTTCCGGAGCATAACTTAAGTTCCATTTGGCCACAGTTTCAAACTTCATAGGACAAGTGTTCCATATTGGTGAAGACCCTATTTATTTTTGGGTCAAAGGCGAAGGTCACTATGAACCTTAAAACTAAAAACAGTTTCTTTAGCAAAACTTAAGTTCCATTTGGCCCACAATGTTCAAACTTCATTAGGGGTGAATTGTCCATATTGGGTAAAAGAAATCCTATTGATTTTGGGGTCACAAGTTCAAAGGTCAAGGTCACTATGACAGTGAATAGAAATACATTGTTAAAAAAACAAAAATAATTACAATTTTATAATTTGTTCATAAATATTAATTGATTTTTTGAGATATTGATAGAATATAAATATTATAAAAGAAGCTCCGCACACATTTGTTCATAAGAATGGAATAATAACAACAACCACAACAACATCAACAACAACAATAATAATAATAATAAAATAATAATAATAATAATAATAATAATAATAATAATAATAATAATGATAATAATCAAAATAATAATAATAATAATAATAATAATAAAGCAATAATAATAGGAATAATCATCGTCATCATCATCAATCATCATCATCCCTGTCACAACAAAGCACTACCACCATCAATAATAATAATAATAAATAATAATAATAATAATATAATAATAATAATAATAATAATAAAATAATAATAATGATTATCATTATATATGATGATAATAATAATAATAAATAATAACAATAATAATGATGATGAAAAATAATAATAATAATAATAATAATAAAATATAATAAATAATAATAATAATAATAATTTATAATGTAATAATAATCATAAGAATCATAACATAGATATAATAATAATAATAACAATAATAGAAATTAAGATATATGATTAAAAACAATAATAAATAATAAAAACATATTAATAAAAATAAAAATTACAATAATAATTATTACTAATAATAATAATAATAATAATAACAATCGTTAATAATAGAAAAATATATATTTATAATATAATAATAATAATAATAATTATAATAATAATAATAAATAATAATAATAATTGCAATCATAATAATCATAATTATAATAATTGTAATACTAAAAAACAAAAAAAATCAATATAATAGTAACTATAATAATAATAATAATAATAATTATAATGATAATAATCCTTATAATAATAATTAAAGTAATGATTATATAAATTATAATTGCATCATGGAATTTAATTCTTCTTCCTTGTTTTCATTATTATTTTTATTATTTATTAATTAATATCTATTATTATTATTATTGTTATTTTTATAATTATTATAATTATTACTATTATTATTATGTATCATAAATAGTTATAAATAATTCGTAATCTCTTATTAAAAGAAATTTAAATGTATAACTGTAAAATAATTTGAAAATGAATCATTTGATGAAAATCCAGTTGGATTTTTTTCCAATAACTTTTATTGGAAAAAAAATCCAGTTGGAATTTTTTCCAACAAAAATAATTGGAAATAAATCGCAATCGGATTTTCATTTTTTTTCAAAGCACCTTATTGGTAATTCAGGGTGTATAATTATGTTAATTTCTATCAAAAACTATCATTGCCTTTAATTATTAATCGCTTTTATGCTTTTTTAAATTTTTCTGTAAAAATCCAGTCGAATTTTTTCCAGCTTTTAAAATGGGATTTTTTTATTTTAGAGAATAAGTTCTTCAAAACTAGTCAGAAAGTCATTAAAGGATGTATGAATGGTTATTTTTATAGTTTAAGCATTGCTGGAAAAATTGAAATTCCCGTTGAATAAATTATAATGTTGGAAAAAATTCCAATTGGAATATAAGTAAATTCCGGCCGGACAGCATAATTCCGGGCGAATACATGAATTTCCGCCCGGAATTTTTTTTTAAAAAATACAATTTTTGATAAGAAAAAAAATTTAAAATAGATTAAAATGAAGTCAATTATTTATAATTAACATTAAATCTATCAGATGAAATGATTTTTAAGTGTTTAGGGCAATTATAAATGGTAGTGAAGTTTGCCACTATCCCGGTGGTGCAAAGATTTTCCGGTGGCTGTTTGCACAAAAATCTGTATACACAATTACTGGTTATTTTTTATTTACCACAAGTGATTTTTAAAAAAGATTATTCATTAAAGGAATAGGAATGGATGGATTGATGTCTGTCTAATATAAATATTCATCATTTAAAAAGAGGTATCATGACAGTTTTTCTGTTGACATCAACCCTATAAGTGAGAAATTCGTGTTTTCAGACACTATCTTTTACTTGAGAAATAAGTTCATGGACGCCGCCATTTTGGCGTTCTGTCATTCTCGCGAGACAGACGAGACCGAGATTGTGACGTGTTACACCCACTTCCGGTATAGGTGTACACGCTGGTACAACTGAAATATATCTTGATGAAGAACTTATTAATTTTATTGCGTACATTATATATTATTTATGAAAACATCATATGGAACTGAATTGCTTTAATTAATTAATTGAAGAGGCCGCGACATTAATAATCATTTGTCCGATTTTCAAGCTTACTGATGATCCCACCACATGATTTAAGCAATGACTGCTTAATTTTCAAAGATAAACCATCAATATAATTTGGGTACTATGAGAAACTTCTTCAAATTGACGATATATCTTTTTATTTTGTACTTAATTTTCGCTAGACAAGCTGTCCGAATAGGGTACATCGCCGGTCATGTATCTTTTTTCAGCGTAAAATATCAACTAAATCCAATATCATGCAGAGATTTGCTGAGGACGCGATTTTCCGCCATTGACGCTAAAATGAGAATGGCGCAGGAAAATCGGCAGCCAGACTAATATCGTATGAAAACAAAACTGTCTGTTAGGGTTATTTAGGCACCCAGTCAAAACTGGTACCAACTGCAACAGGTTGCCCATTCCCCTGTAATTACGCATATTCTCGGGTTTATCCAGTTCCCTTTAGCTTTTTTCCACGTTATCTACTTACCCAATCCCTTTCCCACACAGATACGCATTTCTACTACCGTAAATTTAATCCAATAAAACAAAAAATCATAATTCTACTTAATATTTAAAATGATTTTTGGTAACTGAAAAAAAAAGTGTTGCCATTTTATGAAATGCTGTAATTTACAGTATAACTTGACAGGTGCGGAACTTAATTTCCCCTAAGGTCATTCAGTTCACTGATGAAGCGTAAAAAAATAGATGTCTATTTCGTCATTATTGACAAGGGTGATTAACCAATCAGGGCAACATTGTACTTGATCAAAAGGTCTGTCGGCACAGAGGCATACAAGGAGCAATAAAAGTCGTCAGTACACAGTGTGACAGGAACATTTGGTGCAAATTAGGAACAATTAAAATGGATAATGCACAGTATTAGACATAAGTAGTAAGAACCAGCAATTGTGTGAATATATTATGCACATTAGATTTTTGACCAGCCAATAAAAATGTTTTGCCTGCAGTTAATATTAGGCTACGATTACAAAGTAAATAAATACCACGCAGCATCATACGTTGACAGACATGTTAACAATTTACTTTTCAAAATAGTTGCTTATATTTTTGAAATGTGTACATCAATTATAACAAATGTTCACACCTTTAAATTTGAAAGTCAGAATCAAACTGCAAAAATTTAATTACATGTACTATTAAGAACACGTTTTAGTAGGATTTTAATAAAAATGATAATTATCGCCGTTCAATAATTAACAGCCAATTATTCGTTGGTGCGTTTGTTTATTTAATTGCATTATTTGATTGTGAAATTTGTTAAATAATAACATGTGTATTTATTAAATCTGTGAAATATTGTTTAATTACATTTAGATGAGACTTTTATGAGCATAGCATTGTTTGGAGTAACGGGCATCACGTACTGGCCTGAAGTGGTGCGACCGGTAGACGTTGATTTTTTATTTGTTTCTTTATTTTTTTATTTTTTTTTTGATATTGTTATGTATTTTGAACCATAAAAAAATCTCATCTAAACCTCCTGTGAAAGTTAAATTGTCTGGTCAATACTTTATTACATTATTATTTCGCTACGATTCAACTAGATTTATCATAAATCTAAAGATGTGGGGAAATGACATCACGCGCACCTGTTTTTATACGGTCAATACACAAACATGGCCGCACCTACTGATTTGAAGAAATCGGTGATTTAGCGATTTAAATTTTGTTATCATTCGTTGAATATTATTATTTGGTGGCAGAAAATTTGCAGATTTATTATTTATAGTATTCTTTTTCTGAAATCAAGTTTTTATTCTAACCTTGTCTTTCCCTTTAAATACAACACTGATTCACTGCAAATGATTTTAAAATAACATTATTTCACAAAGACTGATTTATAGATTAACATGATGATTTGCCACAAGTTATTTATAGAATAAAAAAATGATTTGCCACAAGGTTTTTATAGAATAACATGATGAATCGCCACAAGATATTTATAGAATAACATAATGATTCGCCACAAGTTATTTATACAAAAAACATAACGACCCCCCACAAGTTATTTATAGAATAACATACTGATTCGCCACAAGTTATTTATAGAATAACATGATGATTTGCAACAACTTATTTATAGAATAACATGATGATTCGCCACAAGTTATTTATAGAGTAACATGATGATTCGCCACAAGTTATTTATAGAGTAACATGATGAATCGCCTCAAGTTATTTATAGAATAGCATAATGATTCGCCACAACTTATTTACAAAATAACATGATGAATTGCCACAAGTTAATTATAGAACAACATGATGAATCGCCACAAGATATTTATAGAATAACATAATGATTCGCCACAAGTTATTTATAGAAATTAATATAATGATTCACCACAAGTTATTTATAAAATAACATTGAATTAACACAAGTCATTTATATAATAACATTTATTCGCCACAAATTATTTATAAAATAACATTGATTCACCACAAGTTATTTATAAAATATCATTTTTTAATATGTGTCATAAAACTGATGCTAAGCCCACAATTACAAATATAACCAAAAATGATTGAATGTTATTATTATTATATGGTAATAATTAAAAAAAATAATCTTATCATCTAAATATGCCATCTCATTGTGGCCTGAAATTACAAAAATATTATTATCACTTATCATGATTTTATTATCACTAGAGCATTCACTTTCATTATCCTCTAAAATCATGATTTGTAATTATTTAACAATACCATAATTTTTCAACTGGAATATACAATTTTTAACAACCCCTTAAAACAATATCTTAACCCCCCCCCCCTTAATATAATTTGTGATTTCTTTTATCAAAAAATAAAATTTTATCCCCAAAAGTACCAATTAATTAAAAACCCAAACATACCATCTTTTTATCACTAATACATTTTTTTCCTTTAAACCCAAAAATTTTATTTGTGATTCTTTTTTCAACACTCCCAATATCATCCCCTTTTAATTTCATACAATCATATATCCCCCAAAAAACACATCGGGGTATCTTAAACTTCAGATTTATTAATTATCATTCCCCGAAAAGGGTTTTAAAACCCCAAAAGGGGTGGCCCTTTTGCGGTGAATAATAATTTTCCCCCTTGATAAAAGTTTCATGGAATGAATTCAAAATATTATAAGAGGAAAAATGGGTTCAAAGGCTTATTTTGGGCTGCCTGCCCCTGGTGGATCTAGTAATACTTTCCGTCTAGCAGTCTCACGTGAAACATTGTTATATAATTTGGTCAATCTCTCCTACAAAAAACAAAGGATAAAAATGTTTTTGATAGACATCAAATTATGAGATTTATCTTATAAGAGGTTTATATACAGAGAGTAGGGCAGAAATGTATAAATCAGGCAGCTAAATAAGTAAAGGCATGAGGGCTTCAGCTAGGGGGTCAATATTTATTGAGGGCCAATTGTCACTTTCAGCCCAACTCTAACGAGTATCAATGTATATAATAGTTGAAATACATTTTACAATAACTTTTGATATTTCTGTTGTTAAAACTCTAGAGCCCTCTAAAGATAAGACAGAGTTGCTTCCCTTCATAGGTACGAATTCCAGTAGAATCAATTTGCAAGTGCTTGATCTCTCAAATCAAGCCATCCTTACTATAAAGCCCACTTTTACTTTCCAGCTAGCCTGTTTTGAGGATGTCAACTAACATGTCACATTTAATTATTTTTGCACTTGTTCAGCAGACTGATTATGATTTTTTGGACCCAGGCAGCAAACCATTTTTGCACTTGCCTATGTTCAGCTGACATGATTTTCTAACCCTTAAGGCCGCAAACTTTAATCAATTTCTTAACACTCAGAACCAATTAAAATTCCATCATTGGTAAATTCCTTTATATATATATAGTTGCAAATGTATAAAGCATAATATTAATCACATGATGCTGATTGTTTCAATGCAATACAACCATTACTTATTTCTTCATACATTTATGCATTACCTTTAAGGCACATACCCAAGAGAATCAATATTCTTTTAATTCTTGAAAAATGTCAAACATAATGTTACATTGTGTTTGAATAATGAATTAAAGGCATGCTAGATGTTTTACCATTGACGAAAGTGGGCGCTGAGCTTGTAGTTATGTGTTATAGAGGTATCGAAATGTAAACAAAGCAGTATTTTGATTTCCATATAAAATACTTATTCACTAAAATTGTACTGATTGCCAACAGAACTATAGTGGCAAAGACAGTCCATGTTTATGGCAAATAAAGATTAATTTTACAACTGTGACAAGATACCAAAGACAGAGCTATAATGGCAATGACAGTCCATGTTTATGGCAAATAAAGATTCATTTTACAACTGTGACAAGATATCAAAGACAGAGCTACAGTGACAAAGACAGTCCATGTTTATGGCAAATAAAGATTAATTTTACAACTGTGACAAGATACCAAAGACAGAGCTACAGTGGCAATGACAGTCCATGTTAATGGCAAATAAAGATTCATTTTACAACTGTGACAAGATACCAATGACAGAGCTACAGTGGCAAAGACAGTTCATGTTTATGGCAAATAAAGATTAATTTTACAACTGTGACAAGATACCAAAGACAGAGCTACAGTGGCAAAGACAGTCCATAGTTATTGCAAATAAAGATTCATTTTACAACTGTGACAAGATACCAAAAATTGAAAAAAAATGAAAAATTTCGGAAATAAAATAAGTAACAATTTTAAAGCATTAAGGGCCTTTAATATAATTATGTTTTAAATAAATATATGCAAAAAGCTAAATTCCTTGTCATGCCGGTTGAGTAACTACTATCTTTCATTAAGTAAGGCTAAAATGCATGACAGCACCTAGGCAGTATCAAAAGTTAAAATGTGCTAGAAGATTTTAAGTCACTCTTACCTGAACATTTTGTAAAATATTATTGACTAACATAACACGCCTTCTTGAATTGTTCAACTTTTTTACATATGATTCCAAGTCCACCGATGTAGCCTGGCTACTGGATATTACCTGCAAATCTGAAAAGCAACCATATAATAATTCATTAATGTCACAATTGCTTTGAAGCTTATTTAATACACCTGCAAATCTGAAAACCATATAATTAATGGGGGCCTTGAAACTGCGTGGGGCTTTTGTCTACATATTCCAACTTTAAGTCTAATGTTTTGTTTTACTGAAAATAAAACAAGTTGCACACTTGATTATTTCAATGCTCTACTTATTTTGATCTGACTGTGTTAACTATTTTCCTATTCATATATATTATTATTATAATTATTCACACAAATACTGCGGGAGTAGGAGTAACTTTTACATATTTTCACAAATGTGTATCTCTTATTCCATGTGACAGTGTAGCATAAAACAAAGACACTATTTCTATTTTCTTTTTAAAAAATCATGTAGGTCACTTACATTATGTAATGACTTATATTTATAAACAAGTTGTGTGCCAGTATAATGACAATATTCCACCATCATAAATAAAATCAGTATTCTAACTGTAACTGCACAAAGTTTAAAACTCTCTGACGTTTCCAAAGGGTAAAACCCCTCTTTATTAAAGTGTATACAGTTATAATTATATTTGTTGTCTCATGATTGTAAAATGCTGGTTTATATTTTGATCAAAGCGATTACAGAATACCTAGAATGTAAAAGTTTTGTCAGATTATTTAATTTAAAGTGCCAAGGGGATGTTTTAAATCATCTTCAAACCTTACTCAAAATTAGCGCAAAAATTTTGTTCAGGATATTTTTTTTCTGTTTACATGTACATGTATGCAAATGTTCATGATTAATAAATTATGACATTGTATATTAAATTGTGAAGACATACACTTTTTCAAGAAGCCACCCTTAACCATGGTTATGAAAACAACATACCATAATATTCCCATTAAAAGCCCCCAGGGACTAAACAATTTCCAAAAGAGGGACTTAAATTACAACAATTTTCCTAAATCCAAAAGTCATTGTAAAAGCATTTAGTGTTAGGAAGTGTTGGTAATAACATTAAAAAGTGTCAAGGTTTTAAAGTTTATAATATCATTCATTTTTATATGCCCGAAAGAACTTCGGATATATTATGTTATACCCACTGGCGTCCGTCCGTCTGTCTGTCTGTCCGTCTGTTAGCAATTTGGTTTCCGGAGCATAACTTAAGTTCCATTTGGCCCACAGTATTCGAACTTCATAGGATGATTGTCCATATTGGGTAGAAGACCCCTATTGATTTTTGGGTCACACGGTCAAAGGTCAAGGTCACTATGACCTTAAAACTGAAAACAGTTTCCGGAGCATAACTTAAGTTCCATTTGGCCCACAGTGTTCAAACTTCATAGGACAAGTGTCCATATTGGGTAGAAGACCCCTATTTATTTTTGGGTCAAAGGTCAAGGTCACTATGACCTTAAAACTGAAAACAGTTTCTTTAGCAAAACTTAAGTTCCATTTGGCCCACAGTGTTCAAACTTCATAGGGTGATTGTCCATATTGGGTAAAAGAATCCTATTGATTTTGGGGTCACAAGTTCAAAGGTCAAGGTCACTTTTACCTGAAAACTGAAAACAGTTTCCGGAGCATAACTTAAGTTCCATTTGGCCCACAGTGTTCAAACTTCATAGGATGATTGTCCATATTGGGTTGAAGACCCCTATTGATTTTGGGGTCACAAGGTCAAAGTTCAAGGTCACTATTACTTAGAAATTGAAAACAGTTTCTTTAGCATAACTTAAGTTCAATTTGGCCCACAATATTCAAACTTCATATGATGATTGTCCATATTAAGTATAAGACTCCTATTGATTTTGGGGTCACAAGGTCAAAGGTCAAGGTCACTATGACCTTAAAACTGAAAACAGTTGTCGGAACATAACTTAAGTTTCATTTGGCCCACTGTATTTAAACTTCATAGTATGATTGTCCATATTGGGTAGAAGACCCCCATTGATTTTGGGGTCACAAGGTCAAAGGTCAAGGTCACTATAACCTTGGAACTGAAAACAGTTTCTTGGGCATAACTTAAGTTCCATTTGGACCACAATATTGAAACTTCAAAGGAGGATTGTTTTGTGAAGGAGGTAATAGTCTTTATAAGTTAATTCCCATGTCTTACAAATGCTTCATATTTAGTAAAAAAATCACTTTCGGGCATATAATGCTCCGCCTAGCGGTGCTCTTGTTGTGTTTACTATAAAATAAAATAGATTCCGAGTGATTTGAATAAAAGATATGGATTTAATCGGGATTTCAGCACTGATGAGTAGATTTTTGTCCATATAAAAAAAAACCTGGGGTTGGGGGTATAGCCTGTATTACAGGATGGGGTATTTTTTAAGAATTTAACGGTAATTTCATTGTTTTTAAACTTCTTTATAATTTTTCATCAGATATAGGTTTATACAGTTCAAGAAATTTACTGTATATTTTGAATCACATGTATATCAAACATTTTTCTTAACAGTAAGACTAGTCAGTTAGATAGCATTTTATCTGCTTTACAAAAGCTATGACAGCTTTCATGTTTACTGAGAATGTTTATATATAAAATATTTAAGAAATGAAAACTTAGACTCAAACATTATTACTATTACCTCCAGCTAAGCTGTCAATTTGCTGGCGTAGTTCAACTTGGCTTTCTCTAAAAGTGAAAAGAAAATAACACCACTCTTGTTAACTGACAATTCACTAAAAATTCTGCAATGTATAACTATTCCATCTTTTATATATGGGCTTCAATAGAAAATGCCAAAAATGTCCATTGTAAATATCATATTGTATTTACATGAATTTGCTTTACTTTGAGTCCTGCAATTTTGTTTTGAGATTCATGTACACTATGATGTTACTAGGTCAGAACCAATAACTTGCATGCAAAATTTCACATCCTGTTTGATAATTTTAATATTGAAAATGACTAAAACTAGAAATGTGTTGTCATGCCACGGATGTCCCCGCATGCAGCCAAAATTTCAGATGTTATAATATTCAGATCCAAATTTGTTTGCACAAACATTTTTTTTTCATTTGAAGCTTAAAGCCCTTAAAACTATTCCATGTTAAAACAAACCATTTTTGTACAAAGTTCTAGGCACTGCAACTATTCAGTGTTAACCTTTTGTAAATTGCATATTTGTAGCCAAAAAAATGACATCATATAGTCACTTCCACAAAAGTATAAGTGCTGAAACTGAAAATTCAATTTTTTTCCAACATTCAAGAGAGAAAACTTTGTCCAAAATCATTGAACCATGACCAAATTCAAACTTGAACTACTTACTCCTAAGATGTATCTATATGACAAATTTGAGTAAAATGTGTACAAGCATTTGGGAGATAAAGAACAGAAACTAAAGATATCTGATTTTTTCAAAGTCATAGTTATTCAAAAGAAACTCTGAACTACATAGCATAATTATTGTTTTGTTGTTGATATTTATTATGAAATTATTTCATTATAATGCATCAACACATGGAAACACGTGAAAACACATTTTTTTCACTTTTATACCAAATCAAATTTTATTCTGGTTAAATAAGTCCACTCTAAAGACAAAAAGGTTATATTTGTAAAAAAAAAAACGTAGATTTGTATATAGGCAGCGTTTAGCGGAATGAATAGGAAAACCGTGTACAGCTTCAAACAGTGTGTAAGAGATTCATCCGATCGACAATTATTTTAGCAAATATCTTCAAAAGGGGGCAAATTGAAGATCGATATTTAAAGATTTAATGTTGATTAAATAATAAGGAAACAATTCATTCGCAAGTTTGGCTTGGAACCCGAGAATTTTTGCGAAATTTTAGGGTTTCTGGCGAACGTGAAATCGCCGATGTTCGCAGGGCCAAAACACCATTTTTGGGGAAGGGGCCTCAGCCTTTTTCTTGGGGAAAATATGCATGATTTTGGCATACTTTGGGAAAAGGGGTCTCAAATTTAACACAAACTTTTAACAAGCCTTCAAAATAGAAAAGCAAAAAAACACTGGGAAATACAAATAAGGCAGTAAAAGACCTTAATTCAACACCATTATTTAACTTTATTCTAAATTCTATGGGAAATGTCAAAAGACTGGGGAATTTTGATGACCAAACTGGGGAAAAATAGAGGCTAGTTTGGTTGGGGAAGTAGCCTATATTAGGCCTCTACAAAGAAGGGTTTTTTGGCCCTGGTTCGGGATCAATTTTCGGATAGAATCTAAATATCAAAGAAAAGCGTATGTGTATTTTGGTTTGTTGTCCTGGCATTTCGGCACAATATCTTAAATTCTTAATAGTCTTATCGAAAGTTTTTGCAAGAATGAAACTAAAGCAAAATTGTGCCTAGAAAATGCCGAAA
Organism: Ruditapes philippinarum; assembly: GCF_026571515.1. NCBI lineage: Eukaryota > Metazoa > Mollusca > Bivalvia > Venerida > Veneridae > Ruditapes > Ruditapes philippinarum. The sequence goes on from NW_026853921.1 coordinate 14,593, forward strand.
ATATTCGACAATCATTCAAAATTACACTCATTTGTAATTTGAGAAAACAGTCTTTAAACTTGCGGCGTAAATAGTCGATAATTTTATCCTTTTGTCGGTAAAATTTGCTAATTTCCAATCAACTGTTGATCAAAGATATAAAATTATCACCTCGTGTTATATCTGGTAATAACATGCACTGAACAGCGCGTGTATACATTAGTCTGATCACTATTGCGTGATAATGATCGTAAGCGTTATCGCTGATTGGCTAATCGCTTCACGGGTCGATGTGCATAGGACCGCCTACCTATAGACTGACACGCGCTGACGCATTTGTGTATTTGTGGTTGTAAACAATCGGTTATGTTTATGCGTGCCAAGGCAAAATTAAGCGTACGTGGAATCCTTGCTCTGAAATATTTGTGTCCAGCTGTAATAAACATGCGTACCGGGACGCCGAAATGAGCGTCCCCGAGAACCCTGATTTAAGTTCAAGAGGGATAACTCTGTAAGGTTTCAAGGTTTATTTGAATACGTCAGGGCCCATATGGGCATGTGACAACATAAAACAGTACATACATACAAAATAATACAAAATGGCAAATAATATGTAAAAACAAAATACTACAAAATGGCAAATTATAAATGGTCATACAACTCCATGATGTAATAAAATTACTGTAATAATTGACTGATAATGGAGGATGAGAGAGAAAAATCAAAAATCATTGCGAGAAAAAAACAAAGAGAAAATACATAATCTAATAAGCTAACATTATTTAAATAATAACATAATATTTTTGCAAAATATGGCAAGTTTCAAAAGGATATCTTTATTACTATGGTTCATTAATTTTTCAAATTTTAAAGCACTTGGACGTTCATAGAAATATTTATCAAGATACAGCTTTCTTGTATTGACTAAATGTGAACATTCGAAAAGATAATGGAATTCGTCGCCTAAAGAGTTACTGGTACATAGGTTACAAGTTCTAAGTTCTCTTGGAATATCATCAAACCTTCCTTTTTCAATAGGAAGTTTGTGATTCATACTTCTAAATTTAAAGAGAATTAAAGCTAAATTCATAGGTAACTTGCTGAGGTATGGCTCAAAACAAAAATCCTGTTTATAAATCCTGTAATTTAGACATTTACTGGAATTATTATTAAGCTATCATCAAACCATGACCAAATTCGAACTTGACCAGTGTATTTTTATGGCATATCCATATACTAAATTCGACGTGAATATGTACAACTGTTGGGGAGATAATGAACGGAAACTGAAAATTTCCTTTTTTTTTCAAAGTAAAAGGGGTATTACTCTGCCAAAAATCATCAAACCATTACTAAATTCGACCTTGACCTGTGCATAACATTGAGGTATCCATGTGTTAAATTTGTGTTTAATGAGTAATACAGTAGGGAGAAAATGAACAGAAACTGAAAATTTCATATCATTTTCAAAGTGAAAGGGGCATAACTCTGCCAAAATCATTGAACAATGACTGAATTCACACTTGACCTGCACATTCCTTTGCACATATCTATATAATAAACTTGATTTGAATATGTACAACTGTTGGGGAGATAATAAACGGAAACTGAAAATTTCATATTATTTTCCAAATGAAAGGGGCACAACTCTGCCAAAAGTCATTGAACCATGACCAAATTTGCACTTGACCTGCGCATTTCTTTGAAATATCCATATCTTAAATTTGAGTTGAATATGTACTGTAACTGTGGGAGATAATGAACAGAAACTGAAAATTTCATACTATTTTCAAAGTGAAAGGGCCATAACTCTGCAAAAATTATCAAACAATGACCAAATTTGAACTTGATCTGCACATTCCTTTGACATATCCCATATGCCAAATTTAAGTTGAATTTGTAATACTGTCGGGGAGTTAATGAATGGAAACTTAAAATTTCATATCATTTTCAAAGTGAAACTTCAAAGGGGTATGATGTTTTTCTTATATACCAACACAGATTTATATTACATTCCAGCTTTAGTTGTGTCCCTTAGTTACTCAAACGCCCTTTATATCCTGTCTGAAACTTTTTTTGTCATTGGATAAAAAATGCAGGCTTTTTAAATTAATGTTGTGCATATGTGTTTAACTAAATTTAGCAATCGATCTTTCCGACAGGTAAAACAACAAAAGAGCAGATTAATGATAACCTGTGCATGCATTTCACATCTGCCTCACTCATGTAAAGTGCCTTTATTATGATTGTTAATTATACTTGACTGTTACATAGATTAAATTTTATAGAGGATATGGTTCATTTTAAATCTATGTGAAAAATATAATTGGCAAAAAAAAGTAAGATTTTTTTCACAGGGTGGGGGGGGAGGGGGAGCCAAGGTCTATCCATGAGTGTTTTACTTAGGTTTGTGGGCAGGTTGCAATGGAGCAGCGATGTACACTTTATATAAATGTAAACATAGACAGTATCTATAACTTAATGCCTAATTTTAAAGAAAGAAATGATAAGGGCCCTCAAAATTTTATCTGGGACCCTCATATTTAAGGAGCACGAGTTCTTGGGACTCTTAAATAAAAATTCCTAACAGAAACCCTGTATATTAATTTTTAGTGTTTGATAATATCATGTCAAAAACACTTACATAATTTCCAATGGCTCAGGAAAACTCTTAAATACCGTATTTTAAAGTAAATTTATTTCTGGAAGATCTACCCAATATATTCATTATTGAATAAAAAAATGCCGCAGGGTTAGCTAGCCTTAACAGTGGGTATCTATAGGCTAGACCAACATATGACTCAGATTTGGCTAGAACGGGAGGGTATGGTATTTTAAGGTCCTTTGTTCCTACTTAGCAGTCAGTTGTGCCTATCGGCAGTCCTTAGCAGCCCTGTAACTTATTGAGAGCATGCGTTCACAAGATTTCGGGATGGACGGACGCTATATGCTCCCACATTGTGGGGGCATAACAATGCAGAAAGAGGGTTAATTTGCTTCAATAAGGTGATAGTCTCATCAGATGTTGGGGTTTAAAATAATATGCGGAAAGTCCGAGCGGGGCCAAAGGCCCCGTGAGGGCTGTAGCGCTCTTAGATAACATGTATGACATGTATCAATTGAAATAAAAAATCAAATTAAAAGTAAATGAAAATTTCAAAAAAATATATAGATCTATCCTATACCTAATGAGCTGTGAAAAAATCCTTAGTTAACTGGGTGCCGCCAATATGAAATCCTTTTGAGCTAAATATAGATATCACAGCGCTTTTAATGAGCGTCTACATAATTCAGACTATTGCTAGCAGACGCATGCTTAATAACACTTCCGGTGAGAAAGAATGATGTACAAAATCAGAAAATTAACATTCATTTCATTCATAAGAACTATAGTAACGATGATAAATGTAAAAAGTTACTTTTAAATCCTTTTTGATAAATTAGCACATTAAAAATAACGTAAAAACAATAGATGTGATTAGAGATTAACAGAAATGGCGGAAGGGATTTTCCAAACGCCGACGCATGCCCAGTGGTCCCTCTTCCGATGATAGGTTGAACACCACCAATTTGTTTGTTTCTGATTACGATACAAAATACCTGCATTTACTTAATATGAAATTAGGTGCTACCTATGGCGCGGAAAGTTCTTATGAACTATGATTTGAGCATATAACATGTTTAGTGTACCTATCTTGCAGGTATTTTGTACTGTAAACAAAACAAATAAATTGGTGGTGTTCAACCTATAGTCGGAGCGCTCGGAATGTTCCGAAAATCTCCGAACGTAAAGGGGGACCACTGCGCATGCGTCGGCGTTTGAAAAATCCCGTCCGCCATTTTTGTTAATCTCTAATCACAGTTGTTGTTTTAACGTTATTTTAATGTGCTAATTTATCAAAAAGGATATGTTAAAGTAACTTTTTATATTTATAATCGTTACTATAGTTCTTATCAATGAAAAGCATGTTTACTTTCTGATCTTGCACATCATTCTCTCACCGGAAGTGTTACTTAGCAGACGCTAGCAATAGTCTAAATTATGTAGACGCTCATTAAAAGTGCTCTAAAATCTATATTTAGCTCAAAATGATTTCAAAAAGGCGGCGCCCAGTTAACTAAGGATTTTTTCACAGCTCATTAGGTATAGGATATATATTTTTTTGAAATTTTCATTTACTTTTAATTTGAATTCATTTGAATTGATACGCGTCATACATGTTATCTAAGAGCGCTACAGCCCTCGCGGGGCCTTTGGCCCCGCTCGGACTTTCCGCGTATAAACGAATTGCATGATAGATCTGGTTAACATAATACACTAAACATGTTATGCTTAAATATTAAATCATAAGAGCTTTCCGCGCCATAGGTAGCACCTAATTTCCATATTAGTTTTTTTCTCACTTAACATATACTGAAATATGTAATTGTTATGAGAATGCCCTATGAGGTATTTTAAGGTATTTTGTACCTCCTTGGCAGTCCTTTGTGTCTCCTTAGTGGTCCTTAGCAGTATTTAGTAGGACTCCGGCTAGTCACTTATTATCATGCTTTGTTGGTTATACCTTGTGATTGATGGGAAACTTTATCAGTTTATGGCCCACTAGTCAAAATATATTGACGTGCCAAAGCTTGATTCTGAGATATTTTCGTTCTGGGGCAGAATCTCGCTTTAACGTCAAAACCAAAAGGAGACCTTTCTGTGGTGAAACGTGGATTTCGATGTAAATGTGAAAATGCAGACAATTTAAACTAAGAATTTATTCAACAATACAATTTTAAGGAATTAACAGCACAAAAAGTGCCAGACTATCAACTTAGAAGAAAGTAAACCACGTTAGTTTCATTTCACCGTCTCATTTGTGTTCCAACGCCGCCATATTGTGATGTTGCTACAGTAATGTAACATGTACGCTAAAAATCGATATTGTTCGGTACCGTGCGTGAATCCTGTAATTTTCATATTATTTTGTTTTTTGCGTGGCTAAAAAAACATGAAAAACTAAACAAATTATTCTTAATGTTGTTATTATTAATTATCTTTATTGCTACATTAAAATAAATCACCAGGAAATAATCAAATATTTTTCTAATTGATTGAAATCATTAAAATGATGCGGAGAAACTTTTAATTTAGACCTCTTTTTTACAAAAATGTTTATTAAAGGATAAACAAATATTGCATATCATTAAAATTTATATTGTCACCACTCTGTTGTATTATCCATGTTAGTATAATTATGTTAGTCACAACTTGCTGCGTATTATAAACAGCAACTCCTTGCCTAGAAAAGGTTTGTTTTTCAAACGTGCATTATGCTATGAAAGTTTCTTGAATTTAGATTGTAAATTCTTGCATTAATTTTTCATTCCTCAACAGTTTTCAGAAAAGTTAAACTCGTTACTCCGAGCGCCCATTTTTCGTTTGTCTGTATCTGAAAGAACCTGTGTACATATACCATTTATCCGTGTAATAAGACTGTTATCATAGTATGCCGTAATGGCCAGGATATTTGGGTGTTGTTTAAGCGATGTTCCAGAGAAGTAATTGTCCCGGGTATAGAAAATATATTCGACCTAATAATATTTATTTTTGAAATGAGTCAACTATTCCTCAACGCCGACACCGGTACGCTGGCCAATATACACTTCGGAAATGTTGACACTATTAATAATTGATGCGCAGTTCTGTTTCTACCTTACTTAAATTCTTTGTTTCAACTTTATATTTATAAGATTAAGTTTTAAATAAATAAATTTGATTTACAGGTAAGTTTTTAAATTTGAGCCGTGATTCCTTTCCAGAATCAGTTAAACAAGTTTCCGTGCTGGCACGGTCCAAATTGAAAAGAAAAGTTATTTTTAGATTGTAATTAGATCTACATGTATTTATTTTTCATTTTATAATTATAAATATACTTGATGATTTATTTTAAAGACGATAAACTTATGCTTAAATTTCTTTCTAGAATACATTTATGAAAAATGTTTTAACGGTGGTAAGAATTTAAATGTGTTATGGTCCAGAGTTTCCTCAGTACATTTCCCGGCTTACCGACACGCTCTGAATTTACGCAATATATGCCAACTTTTTAAGTTTTGAGTTGTGACATTAATTTTTTAGGAACTATTTTCTGGTTTTCAATCTAAATTTACAAGAAAGTTAAAATCTTAATTTTCGTTTTATGTCAAAAACCCAAAAAATTATTGAAAAAAAAAAAGAACTGAAGAGGCGCCGTGATTTCTTACCGATTTTATAAGTTCGTTTTCCAAAGCAACACCTTTTATATTTGGGCAGTAACAATCTGTATCTATTATTGTTTAAAATGAGCAAACGTGTTGCATAACCCTTAAATGTTATAAGATTGGACAAGAATCAAAGAAATCACAGACACTTGGAGTGTCGAGCACAAAAATCCAAATAGAATGTATATTTGTCAAAGTTGGTGAGCCCCGTTTGAAAACGGCGATAATCTCGGTGTTTATTTTGCCTGTTGCATTGTTTATATTGACGTTGAAGTTTAAAATTGACCATCATGGTGAAGAATTATATCTTCTGTGTCGATGGGCCAAAGGATTATGTGAAAATATTGGAAACGGAATAAAGTACATGGTGTTTTTGACGGTAGTTGTGCGGATTTTTTTCCGGCGAACATTTTCATCTTGTGTATTATATATATATGTATAGACGTTGAAATATGATTTTTTTTCAAAACGGCTTATATTAAGTGTTTTTGATATATATGATCAGTACATGTGCTGGGATTGACAAATATACATTTTATTTGCATATTTAAGGCATTTTGAGCTCCACACCCCAAGTGTCTGTGAAAGAAATTAGCGGCGCAGCGTTTTGTTTATGTAACATTGTAAAATAACCGCGTTGATTCTTCAAATCGCACTTCGCCATGCATGTATTTTATAAAAGAAAATAATTTCTTAGACAGCATATAAAGGAAATGTATGGAATAAATCTTTACTGCAAACCAACATTATGAAAGTCTTTTGCAAAAAAAAAATAACAACAAAAAATTGAAGCGGGCACCTGTTTCATGAAATAAATTTCCGAGTATTTTTTCCCTGCTACCACGATCATTTTTAAAACAATTTTCATACCTACGTGTGTGTGTGTGTGTGTGTGTGTGTGTGTGTGTGTTTTTTCTTTCTATCAACATCTTTAGAAAGATTTTTGGAGTAAACTATCCAGAATTATGGACATGCGCGGATAAGAAATTAAAAAAGAAAAAAGAAATTTACATGGAATGTTCATGTATAATGTCGAGGCACCGCATTTGACATTTATTCGTTTTATTATTGATAAAAATTATTTTGAACATTGAAAATATCGTTTAATAAATCTGATTATGAATAACAGACTGACAAATTCCTTAGAATGGTGTCTTCTCGTAGTCGATAAAGCACTAGGAGTCCGTACATTGTACGTTGCTCTTTAAACATATAAACCTCATATTTCTGCTCTTAACATATCCCTATTTTCATCATAATCGTCGGGAAAAAAATCTATAGATACCAACAGGTCCCATGTCCTATATTTACTGGGAAAGCTGAACAAAATATTTTTTTATAAACAAGAAACGGATTAGTGAGGAGTTCATTTACAGACTGAGAGTAGCTTTTCTAAAAAGATAATGATGATTCTGATATTTCTGAGAACGCTCTGACAATAACGAATACGTTGTGCATCTGCTCCAATAAAATAATATTTTCATCCTTTCATAATTATTAATTTTTGCATAAATAAATGTCTTAAATACAACATTAAACTTGATATTTTACTAAGAGTGTTTAACGCAGTACCGCATACACACCAGTGTAGTTATCAACAGTGTATTTGTCACGTGACATTAGCGGCGATGTCTTTATTTTGATAGTGCATGTGTTTACTTTTATATCAAAATCGTTATGTTAGGAATATTTTCACAAATAAAACATGAAATTGATGTAGAAATGAATAATCTTTAAAGGTATCGTAACAAATTTATTCAAATATGAATTCTAATACGATTTTAGACGGTCCAAAGCTTGCGCTCAAAATCCCGGCGCAAATTTTACCACAGAAAAGGTAGTTTTTATGTTGTACGTAGAGGCGAGATATTGCCCAGACACGAAAATAGCACAATATCTCGTCGCGCAGTACGGTAGTCAGACTATTCTCTCCCTTACCAGTTCCTCCCCTGACGTTTCCTCCCTGACGGTTCTCTCCCTATTTTGGGGGAGAACTGTCTGCCTATTTGCAAATTAGAAGACAGTTCCTGCCCATTTTTATTTTTATAAAAACATTATTATTAAAGTATTTAGATGATAAATAAATGGATAAGTTTTTCATGAATTGATATAAATTAGAAAAAAAAAAGATTTTATTGAAGTGTTTAGATGTTAAATAAATGGGTACGGTAAGGTTTATTATTAAATTGTAATAAATTAGAGAGAAAAATACTTTAATATATTATTCTAATGTTTAATTCAAGTTTCAATTTTGTTAGCATCATCAGCAACAATAAATCAGTAAGTTTATTATCAAATATTAATATAAATTAGAGAAAAAAATATTTTATTGAAGCATTTAGATGTTTAATAAATTTGTAACTTTATTATCAATTGATATAAATTGAATTAGAAAAACTTTTTTTTAACATATAATAATAATTGATCGATGATTATATTAGTTAATTATTCTGATTTTTTAATTAGATAACCATGTAATGTATACTTTTTAATGTGTTTAGTCATTGAAAATAATTAATGAATAATTTACATGATTAGGATAATCATAAGATATTATTATTATTATTTTTTTTTTTTTAATAAATAAAAATGAAATTTATAGGCAAAAAATGAATAATAAATTCTAATTGCTAAACTTTTGTATAATGAAAAAAGTTCAATACACACATGTATGCATTAAGTTTGCTGCCAGTGATAATTGAGGTGTTTAGTAATTCCTTGGTGTTGATTAGATTAAAAAAGCTGTGAAAAGGTGTTGATGAATAAGTATTATATTAGTTATTTTGTATTATATATTGTTTCAAGTTAATGACTACATGTTTTTAAATCAATTTCGTAAAAAAGTAAATGTGGAATGTGTTTGCATACCAGTTGTTTATATTTATTTTCTAGAACATATTTGTTTCCACCTTATTCACTATTTAACAAATAAATGAACATCACAAGCTAGACCTTAACATAATTACACTTTTTACAGGTGTATATCAATCACTGTCCAATGATCTATATCTCTCACAATAAAGGTGTTGATAGGATTAAAATACTGAAAAAAGGTGTTAAATTCACAGGTGTTGATAGGATTAAAAAACTGAATAAGGTGTTAAATTTACAAACACTTTTCAGCTGATAAACATAAAACATAAAATGCATTTACTATCAAATTCATTATTTTAATAATCTTCATTAAGAAATATGATTAGATTAAGTCAAAACTAAAATGATAACTTATAAATAAAATTGGGGGGAGAACTGTCTGCATATTTCAAATTTGGGAGAGAACCGTCAGGGGAGGAAACGGTTAGGGAGAGAACCGTCAGGGAGAGGAACTGGTAAGGGGGAGAATAGTCTGTCATTCGCGCAGTACAATTAGTTGGACTAATGGCCCACTTGACGGCAGACTTGACACTTAACTGTTTGCTCAACAAATCAAACCTGCTTGGTGTGACAAAAACATCCTTCTTGATTACAAAATGTCTCGTGTGTAACAAATTTTCTTCTAATTTGATGAAGCGTCTGTTGATGCAGATCACAATATCACGGACTAAATAAGAATTAATACGTTTGAAATATACTTTACCTCACAGTTTTATAACTTCTGTGTCATCGAAATCTCTTCAAACTGTTGCTTCAGAGAAGATTCTATAATGCCATCTGATATGTGGCTGGTCTGAGTTTCGATCCATATTGGTTAAAGCATTTTCAAGATGAAATTTGAGAATTGGGCCGTCACTGGTCGAGCCATCATGGATTTTTTTCTTGTCTTAAATTCTGTTCCCTATACTTTGGTTTTTGGGAACATCCCGGGATCCGGGAAGACGGAATCCGTGTTCGGCCCTTTAATTTTCGGCTCTATTTATCCATCACACCTAAAGGCGCCAAATATTGGACACAGCATACCGGTAGACGGCATTTGATGGATATAAACTTTCTTACAAACACTGCACTTTCAAAACTAAAATTACAGATTAGAAAATAATACGCATTAGTCCTTTTTCTGCAGTTTTTATTTTTTGTGTTAGTCACTAATAATCCAAACAACAATTGATGGTGTATTCTGGTGGGTAGTACTTCCTAAAACTTTCCACCCACAAGGTTTAAAAATAAACTTCCATTTTTTTCAATAAATGGGGCTTCTTCTTTTGGACCCTCAGAAATTTGCACTTTAGTTTAATAATATACAGTTGAGTTCACACTAAACTTCCCACCCTTGTGCACTTCTAGCCAGGGAAGGTGACACCTAAATGGTTTATTGGCTAATTGCATATCAAGTGACAGGGGGCATCCATTTAAGCTGCTGTAAGAAAAAATAAACTTTGGGAATATATGGCCTATTCATGAATATAAATAAGTAAATTTTAAAATCAACAGCTTTAACATTTAAGGTGCTATCATGTAAAAGCTTAAAATAAATATTTTTTTTTATTTATTGTAATCATATTTTTATTAACCAGTATTTAACTGTGCTTTTTTTAATGGCCATGTATTTCAATTTTTCTAGCATACAAATGGGAAAATCAATGTGATAATTCTGGCCCAATTAATTTAGTTTGTTACAACATTAACTTTATTTTATGCTCAAATAGATCAAGGAAAGCTTTATATTTAAGCTAAAATATTATTTATATAATATATAACTTAGAGACAATTCCTCATGTTCAATATTGATAGAGAATATTAATACATTGATTTTAAAACAATCAATATACTTTATAATATTTTATTGCGACAATACTGTATAATTTTTAATATATGAAAAACACAAAAACAGATATGAGTATAGTGCAAATGGGTTGGGTTCCAACAAAGTCTAACTATTATAATATATATATTTTCCGGATAGAAATGACATTTCATCACGCAGGGCTCAGATCAATTGATGTATATTTACGGTACCCCCATTTGGCGTCGTTTTCATGTTCAGAGTCCTAAGTATCTCTATGAATATCAAATACATTTCGTGCTCCATATAGCCTCTATTTAAATGAAATCCTTAATGATATTATGTGTAAAAATATAAAACATGTTATATGTAATCAGGAAATATGAATCACAGCTGCTTTTATATAAATTCATATGTAATAAATCTTGAGCTATTAAAGATAAAATGTTCAGTCTGTTCTGTTCATATTTTACACAAAAGCATACATGCACATTATTGATTGTCATTGGTTAGTTTATAACATGGAAACATTTTGTTTTTTGTTGTTACATGAATATTACAAAAAACAAACAATATTTCTTTGATTGTAACAGGAACTGAATGTAAAATTAACATTATTTCATGGATCGAATGTATCAAGCAAAACATACATGTACGTTATTTCAATAACACGTTAGCGTTACGCTTTAAGACGTGTAAAATATAAAGAAGAGATAATCTTTACTATAAACATATTTTATCTTAGGTATGTGATAAAGAAAATTATTATATTCGTGTAGGTTATTACTATCTTGAGCTAACTCGTTGAATAAAATGGCATAATGTTCATGAGAGGACCGCATATAATATAAATATAACTGTGTTCAATTGATTCAGTGTTGAACCTTGTAAACACTTTATTCGATATTTCCCCTTTTTTAGCATTATTTTATTGATATGCGTGAATTTTTAAAGGGATTTGGCATGAATTTTTTCATTTGGTTTTTAAAAAAAATTGTATATAAAAAAATTTTAATTTACTAGGAAACATATTATGAAAGTTATAATATTATCAGGGGATAACTTATCGATTATATTCGAATTTTAAAAAGCTTTAGTTCAAAGGGGGACTTGAAATTTTTTTTTATACCCTTTTTTAACTACAATTTTTCAATTCAACCCCAATTTTTCTTAAGAATCAAAGGGAATTATTAAATATAGGGGGGGGCCTCCCTTTTTTGCCCCGAATAAAACAATTCAAAAAAACTTTTAAATTTTTTAAAAAATTATAATTTTCCCGGGGAACATCGAAACCCTAACTGGGTTTAATTAAAAGAGGGGCCTCGGTAGAAAAAAAAAATGAAAAACTTTATTGAAATCTTTTAGGAAAATTTACTCACCAAAGAGAAACCCCGAAAAAATGTAAATTTTTTTATCTTAACTAAAAGTGTAATGGGTTAAAACACAAAAAAAAAATTTCTATTTAAATATTAAAACTTTCCCCTGCGGGACCGGGAAAAAGAATAGCTTTTTCCAGATCAAATGGTAGACACATCAATCTATGTAACTTGACCATGCTCATTACTGTCTGTAGCTCAATGTAACTGTTTCAGTATTTTGATATTGAAATGAATGGACTGTTCAAAACATAGATATTGTCAAAGCAATAATATAAACATTCATTGACAACGTCGTTCGGACTAAATATGTATTTCAATAAATATCAAAGTTTCAGAAGAAATAGGAAAAAAAGCTTGAAAAGAATTCGAAAATATCGACAACTTTACAAAAAAAATCATGTTACATATGAACAGCGTGTCATGTAAACGTTCAATGTATTAGAATTAACAACATGAATTGCCTACTTTCTTTTTCCTTAAAGCAAATCGATCTATATAAAATGGCGTTAAATCATGTATGTATACTTAGTCCTTTTTTATACATGTGCAGTAAAATTTTCGTGAATAATTAATTCTTCCAAAATGTAAAGTTGGTATTACATCGGTACCAATCATGTGTACGTATACATATATGCAATATAAAAAAATCACAAATCACTTCAATTATAAAATGATACAATTATTTATTGCGTCCCTTAAATTTAAACGTACTAAACCATGTACATTATACATATACAAAGGAAAATTTTCATGATTAACTAACTCTTCAAAATGTAAAATTCAATAACAAAGGCATTGCGTCCCTTAAACGTTACTTAACCGTTGTTTAATCTTTCGTTTAAATTTTTACATTTGACATACATTGTAGGCATGTGTTTGAAGGTGTGGAACATATTTAGTTGTAACTGAAATCATAAACGTACCCGCAGTTTAAGGAACAATGTTGGTTATGTTTTTTAAATCATTCGAGATGACACACTTTATATCGTCTTTTACTATTGCAAACATTATTTTAAAGAAAAAAAAACAAGAGATTAACGGCTAAAGACCAAAGTATGACTCTACAATATAGCAATTACAGTACAGATAAAAGCTTGTCAAACGACTCATTAACCAATTATGATTAAATCTTTTGTGAAAGATTTAAGTGTTTACTAGTAATTCAATGTTAAACATTCCAAAAGAAAATAATATTGTAATGAATTTTGAACGAGTGCATTATTTAAACATAAAATAGAACCATAGAGTGTTAAGATGAATAAATATAACAATTTAAATAATTAATGATGGGTTCGCATCATAAGACTCTGTTTTAGTTATAACCTGACATGTAATTATCAAAATGTATTTGACACCACATAACTATCATATATTTTCAATAGGGAACTGTCCTAGAAGGTAAAGAATATCAATTTCAGGGACAATATTTTGATCGTAGATTGACTAAACCAAGATTGACTAAACCAAAATTAAGGGGAAAGGAAGGTTCTCTAAAATAGAAGTTTCCGTTTTATAAATCTGGCTGTTTATTCCTCTGTCTACTGACTACCTTTGCACTATGTGAATTAAGTTTTATAGAAGGACAACTTTGACATGATCGATTTTATAGCTCACGTTTAAAAATTATTGCTTAAATTTGTCGATTAGATTTAAAAAAGGATGATATGTCAGTATTCGAAAAGTTGAAAGTACCTGTGCGATTAAGAGTTGTACAAATATTTTGTACGCTCCGTACTTTGTGCGTGAGTAGCAAAACTTATAATTCTGATTAACTGGAAACTCGTATTGAGATTGAAAAGAAACGGAGGACAAAATGAACATTGACGACGGCGTAATGTTACTCTTTCTTGAAAGAATTGCATAGAACTTTTCATTTTGGTTCACGGTTACTAAATTAGTATAGTGTATATCTCCTGTCTCGTCGTTGTAGTAACTATGAAGGCTTATAACTTCTGATACTCTTTAATTTGTTTGCTTTAATGTAATTATTTTCATAATGAATGTTCTATAAATTCACAGCTATATGTGCATCTTCGGAAGCTCTATTGCAAAGTTTAACCATTTTAATGTTTAATGTTGCTGAAGCCGATCCTATATAGGGGTCATAGACAGTTGCTTGATTACCGTAAAGGAAAACGAATTTGCAACAGATCAAGATTTATTTGTTGTATATTCTTTAGGGTTATGTATTTTACCATTCTATTGCAATATCCCGACGTCCAGTCACAGACATGGTTTCTTATAAATTGAACTTTTGATATATTTTTTTTTAACTGTAACGTGCAAGTTCACAATCAATTTTTAACCAATGTACACATGTTTAACCACGCACTATAGCAGACGATAATTATACAGTACTATTGTATGTTTATACATGTGCCGTTTAAATTATTAGATTACATATGTGATATTAATTACAAGAAAAATGATTTATAGACCAAGAACGCAAATAATTATCTTTCAGCTTTTAATATGTTACTATTGGTACCCGTTGAGCATGTACATGCATGGAAGTTGGACCCATATTTGTTCATTCTCGTAAAGCCTCTATAGATAAAGGAAACAGGATACTTTTATAAAATCGTATAATTTGGCAGAAATCAAAAAATAAATAAATAAACATGAACTATGAACAAACGTGAACTATTGATCACTCAATTTTTAAATTATTACAAAACTATTAAAGGGGTTCCAATGAGGTTTAAAAGCCTAAAAACAAAACATTTCAAAAATGAGCTGGGACACTTTTAACAAAAATATATTCAAAGATAGATCAGAAAATACTTTGAAATAAATTGTAAAAAGGAACTTTTATGAGTTTCTTAGCCCGATTTGAGTGAATAACGTTTAAACACTTTTCATTTTGGGTCTTTATTTTTACAATTTGAATAATTATTATGGAAAAAAACGAATAGGGCGAATGATCTAAAATTTTGCACAATGATTAGTGGTCTAAACCTACATCAAATAGTACGTTTATCTGGAAAAATATTTTCAGTCCCATCATGTCAAAAAACCTCAGTGGAGTCCCTTTAATTTAAACGATAACGTTTGCAAAACAATGTTTTATTTCAAGTTGTGTGTATTTTAAATGTTAGAGTGGAACAAAACAATTTGGAGAAAATGAATCATTTACGCGATTAACGCATTTGATCAATTGAAGTATTAAATTATGTTCAATTAATGCATGTGTCTTACAGCAATCATAATACGGGTTTTTTATATTCTAAATGACTTAAGGAAAAAAGATCGCATACCAGTATAATTACAAAATCGATTGACTTAATATTCAACCTTGTAAATACACTCTTTGAATGATTTTAACAAGGCAAATAGAAACATGATATTCAACGTTCAATATTTATTTTTGGTAATTCCTTCATACGTAATAAATATAAATAGAGATCAATTGATATTATTTGCCGTAAAGTATGAGTTTTTTTGAAATTTCATTGGCTAAGAAGCAAGCGGTTTATTTAAACCGTAGCGTGAATACCGTAGCGCGAAATATAATAGGTTTAAAACTTATAAAGGGGTCAAGGTTATTGAAACTTATTCTTTATAATTAGGAGATTATGAGAATAGTGTTAATATAAATTTTCAAAACGTATCACTCAGATTACATTGAAACATTTGAAATTTAAAACATTTTAAAAATGAATATTGTGCGAAATTTCGAGATCACTTGATTCAAAACAATATAAATGGATTAAAGAAAGATAACTTAACCGTAAATAATAACATTTTAAAACGTCATCATTAAATTTTCTGTATCAGTTAACTCATAGCAGTCTTTTTTTCTTTGTACTGTATTTTCACATTTTTAACCAGACATAAATCTGTTCATACCTATGTTATTTGGATATTCAAATATTCAAATTTGTGTCAATAAATCAATTTTACGAAGGATGTTGGTGTGTTTCTAATGGATGCAATAAGCCAAACAGTAAATCAAATCATGCATTGCGTAAAACAATGTTGGTTTTTTCAAACCTAGCATTAAACTGTAATACTTGGAACTATATATATTTTGAACAAACGAATATAAAAAACACAACCACAATGAATTTGTAACCGAAAACTTGGTATTAAATTTAGTTGTTTATCTAGAAAGATAGGATCCTTACTTAATTTATATAAAAAAAAAGCCACTTTTTATGTATACATTTTTAAGCCAATACTCGGTAGCAAGACGATATATATTTTACTTAAAAATAATGCCGAACTCAATTTTACAAACCAATTACAGAAATCATAACGCGTATCAACAAATAGAGGCCTTTATCCCTTTACTCTTATGAACATTACTGGTTTCCTAGCAGTTTCCAGCCAAATTCGCACTTTATAACAAATAAAATAAAACTCTGTCTACGGACGAGTATTCAACTTTGATAAAACGCAGTAAGGTACCTGTCCAGCATTACGATGTTTTCAATGTTGCTCTTTACTTTCACTTTTTAATTGGAATCAACATTTCCTCACTTTCATTCAAAATTCCAGGCAGTTTACGGACCTTTCTTGATTTCTAATATAATTCAGTACCAGTAAGATCTGTTTATTATGATTTTATCAAAGAAATAGACATTTTCCATCTCTTTCTGTATCATCTGCAAATTTACTGTTCAAATGGAATTGATAACCTTGAAAAGGGTTCAGTTTATTGCACATGGGCAAAAAGCAGATTTCCCCCAGGTGTTTGCTTATTATTAAATGTCGCAAGTTTCTTATGTGAACTTTTAAAGCAACAGAAAAAAAATATATATATACATTGCTGTACTATTTAACTGCTGTTGTTACATAAAAAACAAATGTCTCTCTGATTTGCTAAACGTAACATACATGTAGATGACCTACTGGTAAAAATAACCATAAAGGGTCGGAAAACTGCCAGGGGCCGGAAACTGCAAGGAAACCAGTAACGGATGCAAACTTGATACTGTTGAATATTTAATTATACATGTACAGTGTTCTAGCCAGGAATATCTGAAGGCATGTTGCAAATTTATTTTAGCCCGTTGGCTCAGCTTGGATATTACAGTGTGTAGGGAAGGGGAAAATATGTTAGAAATATGAGCTAATTAAGTATCTGTCAGTTTTGCATTTAAGTAATACCGAGACTTCTATATAAAACAATAAAAGAAAAGATTACTCATCTACATATACTCTCATGTAGATTTACTGTATAACCTTTTTTGTAGATGTGTTTACAAGATCAAACCAGAAGTAAAAGCATTTGACAGGAACTAAATGTGTTTGTCTTTACTCTATTTCTATAAACTTATTTTGTCAGACATGGAAAACAATAAAATAATTAGACTACATTGTAGTGTATTTATTTGAGCTGTTCGTTACAATATTCAATAAAAGATTTAACTGAGCACGTTAAAGCGAAACTGTATTCATATTGATACAATTTTACCCCGATTTTCATATTCAATGGATAATAGGAGCTACTGTTTATACAAGTTTTTAGCATAGAAGGGTATAATTTTAAAAAGCCTGGCAAATTTTTAATGTAAATCGATCATACAAAAAAGGTATTTAATACATTCAATATCAACGTGTTATATTTTTATGGAATAGAATAAGCTAATAAGCGATTTCAATGATTACGACAAAAACAAACCTGTTTTGCTAAACCTTTACAACAGTACGATATTAAAATATGCATCCGAACAAATAACCATTTTTAAAGAATAACCTCTAAATTGTCCCTTTAAAAAAACTCACCGATTTTATTAGCCAATCTGAATATTTAGTACAAGATCAATAAAAAGCAAACGTGAACAATTTCATATGTAAACTTCTAAGATCCTTATAAGTATTTACCAATACTCCAAGTCACATAGTTATAATCACTTATTAAACAATTCAATGACATGGCAAATATTTCGCGCGAAATTTGGCGTCTTCTGAGTATAGTGATATGCCGGCTTCATAAACTCTGATCCGCCCATTGTTTTCTCTTTAAGGGCAAACCATTTTAACTTGGGGACCATACTCCACTTTTTCATTGAATGACATTAACATGTCACATTGAAGGTTCCTTTTAACCCCATTTTATATGTATGAATGTCTTTTGTATGAACACATTACGGATTTTTTAATATTCCAAATTTTACCATGTCATATTAAATATTGACTACTGCTTAAACCCGGTGCAAGGGTGCGTGGATGGTAACTTGCTCTTTCCAATACCGTCCATAAACAGTCTCAATTAAACAGCGCCTGTAACATTCTCAAAGCCCTTTGTCGTTTTTCGCGTTCTCTCTTTTTTACTTTATTTTCTTCCTCCTAAATGCATCACTTCCCATGGACTTCTTGTGACCTGTCAGAAGGTTGTTGGATTATTTCAATTGATATCATAACACCCTGTGTATCCATACCATCACAATCAGACAATCAGAGCAATGCTTTTATATACGCTAGGAAAAAAGGATCTGCTTTGACTTTACAAATTTACAAACACACATGAACATCAAAAATGAAAAAAAAAATGTTTCTAATTTAAAAAATATATCCAGTTTATACTGAAATGTTGAATTCTGCTTACTCCAGTGCCTTGAGGGTATAATTGTAGGTTGTGATTACTAGTACTGTTTGCTGTAATACTTGTATAACTCATACACAGCCATATGCTAGTTTTTTCCGTTTTAGGGTTTCTTTAGGAATTCTGTTTATCGTCTATTATATCGTTAAATCAATAGTCTTTTCGTCGTGCGGAAGCCGTAAAAGTCGACAAGTATATTTGTTCATATTTGATTTAACGTCACAGTATAGACGACGATTCAGCTTTTCTGGTGGAGGAAGACATCAGGTGCCCTTCATTTAATTATTTCAGGCACAATCGGGCGCCTGATTAAAACCACCGACGTTCCGTAAAAAACGTTGATAGCTTCCTCACATGAAAGAATCAAAAGTCTATGTTGAGATTCGAATCCATTGCGGTGAGCGGTCGACCCTTAAATTCATCCAAAGTTTTATTTAAATTGATTTAATTTATAAGTTTAAGTTTAATTTGATCGTCAAGAACAACACTTTTGTTGTTTTTGTCGTAATTTAGTGCTTTTTATAATTGGGTGATTTTAGTATTTCTCCTCTGATATTGTCTGACAATTCTTAGAATGTGTTTTGATTTTTTTAATTCTGTCTTTTGGCGGATTACATGTGACATGAAGGCTTTATAACCTTTTATCCTTATAAAAATTGAATTTTATTTAGTTTTGCTTGTTACTTGGGTATGATACCCAATTTTCCTGGAATGCTACGAACTAGTCACATTGTAGAAACATTGATAACCACCAGATGAACACATCGACAATTATTTTATTTGACCCAAAGTGCTGCTTACGTCAGTGGAAGGATTGGGTGTGATTCGTAGCTTGCAATTTCAAGTCCTTGTCATGAACATGCTCAATCAAACCGACAAGTAACATTTTCAAGTCTGCCATCTTGTGCATTCTGAACAGATTCCGTGTTTATTTCGTTTTGTTTTGTTTTGTTTCTCTATTTAATATCAATATACATTTTCTCCCATGATATCCAAGTTGAAACATTAAAAGTATGACCGCTATATCACATCTGAATATTGACAATAAGATATTCATATGAAAAAAAGTAAAATTGTTTAATGAACGTCAACTGGCAATGGCTATATACAATATATTGCGGTAATTGTAAAGCCTTTTATGCGGACTATTATTCCATTCTATCAAAATCGAAAAAACTATTTGCGGAACTTATTATTTTAGAATATTTAAAGTGGGAATTAGTGTCAAATTTCATATACAAGGATAGCAATATCCAACTTTAGATAGATAAAGTATTCCAATTTTCTTCTCTGCTACGTCAATAACGGACAAAGGACTGTATATTAACATACTTATAAGTGTTGACTATATTGATTTTGAAGACACGTTTATAATTTATCTGAATATTTTGAATTCCTTTCTTTGTCTGTATGCCATCTGTATAAAAAACGTTCCTAAATAATTCTACCCTTGGGTTTAAATTAATTTATTTTTATTTGAACGTGTGTATACTTGCATTCTAAACGTAATATAAAGTGTTCAAATATGGGTTATAGTATTTTTTTACTACAGTTAAGATATAAAATATATAATGCATGTAGTATTTTTCTAAAGACATAATTATTTATCTTCAAATGAACTTGACAATTGGTTTATTTACATATATGTTGGGAGATTTATGTTTTTACGAACACATCACTGGCAATGTTTAGTATCTCTGAGGGTAATTAAACGCCCACTTTAGTCTTATACGTCTGTTTCGTACATCATTAAATTGACTGAAGATCAATTGATATAGATTGTTGACCCGAATAAAAAAATCGGACCGAATTCTTTTGACTTGAATGTTGTACTTTCATCATACCCGCGTAATTTTTTTCGGTTTAGTGAGTGAGTGAGTGAGTGAGTGATTGAATGAGTGAGTATAAGTGAGTGAGTGAGTATAAGTGAGTGAGTGAGATGAGTGAGTGAGTGAGTGAGTGAGTGAGTGAGTGAGTGAGTGAGTGAGTGAGTGAGTGAGTGAGTGAGTGAGTGAGTGAGTTTAATACTATATTAAGATGACACAAAGAAACTAATCTAATAATAATTTTATTGTTTAAGCTTTCAATTTTACCACCAGTCTCTGCGCCCCCATCCTCGTTCTTTTTGCTTCTCTTTCTATCTTCATCTTCTGTCCTTGTCTTTTGATTGAGTTTCGAACACCTCTATTTCCTCCCAATCACCTTTATTCTGTTTCTATCCCTGCCTCACCCTCACCAACCACTATTTCTTTATTCTCACAATAGGAGAAATGAACATATAAATATTTCCTCTATTAAATATAATATCAGATATATGTACGTTTTGTATGCTTTAACAGCTTACATGACAGAAGTTTTCTAAGAAATCAATTTACATTCCTATGATCAATTGATTTCAACTAGACTGTTAAACGCGTTTCCCAATATCTTCCCGCCATAGCGGACACGGACACTGTCACGTTGCTTGTTATCCAATATCACATTGTATGCGTGCTGCTTAATTGAAGAATAATATAGAATAACATGAAAAAACAAAAATATTTACATATAAATACATGTATTTGTGATCAATGATAATTGTATACATATAAAATATAAAGTAAACACAAACATACAACTTATTTTCAGTGTTGTTATATATTGTTTTTTTATCTAAGACAACTTTAAGCGTAATTTTACCAATTTACCATTTTGTCACATTTTCAATAATAACATATTTCTCCAGCAAGCGTGTTTATTTCGACAAAGGCTTAAGTGAAATCAAAGAAAAAAAGTCACATTACACTTAAAGGCCGGGGAATGTGAACTCAGATATCCGTACGGATGGCCATTAAGCATATTAGGTACAAGAGGCGGGGTTTTATTATCATGACCTGAGGTCAGCATGCTTGTAAATATAAACATGTGGTCTGCAATAGTATAGGAGAGTTCAGCATTCAGGAGAGATAAAGAAGTTGTGTATTTATTGGGGGGTAATGATTTTGCAATTTGATGAAAAGGTAATAGCAGTGCTGTCAGGATGTATATTGCAATTACATATTTTTACAATGAAGTGTATAATTTATGAAATCGGTGAAAGTCAGTATATACAAACAGTAAATACTAATTGTTTAGAAATGCCTTGTATATAGAAAAAATGTAACTTACATTTATCTGTTTGTCCACTTGACTCTTTTATTTTTTTGGGAAACAAAACTTATTTTTTTTGAATTCTGGTGAACTAAATTATGGTTATGAAAAGTAAAGTTAAAAATATTAAATGTTTGTTTCATTTTCACTTTCAATGAATTCTATTAGGAAACAGTGTACACAAACCTATCGTTATTTTCACAATAATATGTACAAATCACTTATGATCCATTTAGTTTTTAAATACAATGTATATTGTTTTATTTATTGCCTATGTTGTTGTCTTACTCTGCGCGGCCGGTAGATAGTATCCATATATTTTATTCCAGATTTGGTCTCTGTAGTTGTAGTTGTAAGGCTTGTAATTCTTTTTTACCACGTTGCCTGCGTGGTGCTCGTGGATCTTTTTGGATTCCATACTGATGTATGATCCCGGTCAACATTGTGATTCCAGTGCAGAACACTTAGCATTTGACCGGACTTGATATGTGTCATCACTGAATGCAATCCTCTTGTCCTGGAAGATGTTCATCACATTATTGAAAGATTTCCACGTTTGATGTGGTCCCTAGCCAGTATATAGTCTTGGGGAGATTTATAAAATCACCGACTTTTCAATGACAGTCTGTAACATTTTTTTTGCTTTTGGGTCAGTAATGACTGTCCTTGAAGGTTCATAGTTAGGATCTTTTTTTGCATCTGGATGTTAAGTGACAACCGTTGTGCTCATTTTTATAAATGTGAGGTAATATTCTTCAGAAGTTTCTTCAGATTTTTCCGGATTGCTCGCGCAGTTTCTGATTGCCCAGTGAAAATGAGTGGCAATTGGTTCAACCTTGTCTACCAACTGCTCCGACCAAGTATTCCCTTGCTTGTTTTTGGTCCAGAAGATACCGCTTTCATTGCTTTCTTCACAGATTTCACTCCATGTCATGAGTCATTCTGGTTCAGAGTATCAGGCCTGTCTTTCACCATCTTATCAATGGACATGTTCCTGTCGTGTGTATGCACATTCACAGTTACTTCTTTGGAATCAAAGTATTCATATGCTTTTTCAGTTCCAACTTTCTCATGTCTCTGTGACACAATATCATCAGACTTTTTGTTACAGTCACACATTGAAGGACTTTGTGTGATTTTTCACCAAGCGCAACGATGCTGCTGTCTTTGGCATTTTTTTCTCCAACCATGCGAGCGTCAGTCATGATGTCAATGCCATCGAGGTCTTCATACCAGGCGATTTCCTCAAGTAAAGCTTCATCAATTGATGATTCATATGCCTCATTGACACTTTGATTGAAGACCTTTGATATGTTTCGTCTCTTTGGTTTTGTTATACTACCAATATTTGCTGTATCAGCAAACCTTGTGTAGTGAACAGGCAGCATTCCACTACATGTTATTGCATGATGCATTCTGTGGTTGATAAGAAATTCATTATTTGGCAGGTAGGGTCACGACGACCACTTGGTAATGTGTGGGTTCTCTGCATTATCGCACTGTAATGTATTTACCACAACATGTCCACGGTACACAGTTTTTACAATTTTCTGTTTATGTCTACATAACCTAGCATGATTTTCTGATATTGTCACCAGCTGTTGCAACGATGTTGATGCCGTCACAAATAGGCTATCTTCAGTGTCCTTTCTGTCCACTTGTGCAAAAGATGTAGTTGTTGAGTCGTCTTTCTCAATGGGATCATGACTGTCAATCCAATAATTGAGAACAGTATCTAAAATATCACCATTGTTGACTGCTCTGTTTAATGATCTTGTCAATCTGTCCCTTACATGTTGCATTTTTTGCATAAATTCCTGTTTTTTGTCAGATTCACCAGGTATTTTCAATTTTAAAAACTAGGTGGTCTTCTTCTATTCATGTTCAATAATTCCAATGATCAACCTTGTATACGTGTATAATATTCCTTTTTATTTTGATATTTAGTCACAAAGAGTTGAAGTGTTATGATAGGGATTTGGTATATATCTTAGGTAATTAATTAGTTGGGGGAGTCCTTCTGTATCTAGGGTGAGGAAGATGGCAATATATTAATTTTAATCAAATTATGGCATTGACAAAATTCAAGGTATTATACCTTAGATGTGTTTCAATTGTAATTTAGACTGTGTACATGAACAGAGTCGAATTATATACTAAATAATAATGCATTTATTTCACTTTTTCTTTAGATTACATACTTTACCTATTACACTAGATAGACTATTCCAATTTTGTGTTAGAACTGACCAATACCTCGCCACTTGATCATAAAGTAATAACATTGATTTTATCTATAGTGCAAATGAGAAACACATGTTTCATGCTACGTACTTGTGCAGTGTGTGTCAATAATCAGTTTGCAGAGAAAGATCATTCTGATATATATCTAAATTATAACATTACATGTATATACATTATTGGTGTGCTAATAGTGATTTGGACTTGGATACTTTGTTCAATGGCTGAGGAAACTATCAGGGTAACACTTGAATTATTACCAGAGCAATTAGAGACAATTAATCAACTGTTTAATTATAATGACTGGGACTACAGGGAAATTCAAAGACAAAACATAAGTTCAGAAGTGTCAACTCAAACTTGTAGAGAAGATGAAAATGATAGCAATGTGACAAACTTTCGGATCCAACAAGATCATGACCAAGAAGAGTGTATTTACTGTCTGTGTAGGCCATGTATAACAGATGAAAGGAACAGGCAACTTTGTTGGGAATCTGAAAATAGCCCTCCCAACTCAAGGAATAGCAGCTTACGCAAGGAATTATACAAGCGCTTTTGGACAATGCTACTTCATCGTAATGCATGGTCAGATCTGCGTTATGTCGAAGCAAAAACTGCTGCCCTACAAGGGGGCAGGCGATTTAGAAAATATGTGTGGCACAGGCGTGATATTATACCGAAATGTGTTTTAACCCTTTCCCCCATGAGCATATTGTGAAAAATGGCCGTTTTCACTGAAAAGCCTCCTGTTACAAGTTCAAACTGCTATGAAACTATGAAAAATGCTTCAATACTAATCAAACTTGGCACAAATGTTGACTGGACCATTGCCTTTGTAACGACATGCTCAGTCTTAAATTTCCTGTTACCATGGCAACGAGGGGACATCTCAAAATTGCCAAAAATCACTATTTTGCCTCGATTTTTTCCATCAAAATTTATTTCAAAGTGCTGCAACTTCTCAATGGATTGAGATAGAGTCAAAGGCTTTTCAGCATTGGTTACACGTTACATTATGATCGACCTGGGGTCATTTTTAGCCTCTCACAAGTCCAAAATTTTCTTGGCGATGAGGGGGACTCTGCCCCCTTCAAACCCCCCTTACAGAAGGGGGCACATCCCCCTTCTGGCAACCCCCTGATGTATCTTTTGGATGGGGGGCGGCGCCGAAAAATGCTCATTTTTTTAAGCAACATTTCTCAAACGAAAACATTTGTTTGGGGCCTAAATAGGACATTTTTTCACTATTTGAGGCCTAAAAAGGGGGGGGGTCGAAAGTGCGTTGTTTCGCGTATATATGTGGTAAAGGGTTAACAAAAAATGATGAAAAACTTTAGAATCACCTAAAAACTAGTGTTTCCATGTTAACATGTGGTCTTTCACATAATTTTGGTGAAAAATTGTTGTTTTGTAACATTTATAATTTTTTTAGTTAACCCTTTCCCCCATGAGCATATTGTGAAAAATGGCCGTTTTCACTGAAAAGCCTCCTGTTACAAGTTCAAACTGCTATGAAACTATGAAAAATGCTTCAATACTAATCAAACTTGGCACAAATGTTGACTGGACCATTGCCTTTGTAACGACATGCTCAGTCTTAAATTTCCTGTTACCATGGCAACGAGGGGACATCTCAAAATTGCCAAAAATCACTATTTTGCCTCGATTTTTTCCATCAAAATTTATTTCAAAGTGCTGCAACTTCTCAATGGATTGAGATAGAGTCAAAGGCTTTTCAGCATTGGTTACACGTTACATTATGATCGACCTGGGGTCATTTTTAGCCTCTCACAAGTCCAAAATTTTCTTGGCGATGAGGGGGACTCTGCCCCCCTTCAAACCCCCCTTACAGAAGGGGGCACATCCCCCTTCTGGCAACCCCCTGATGTATCTTTTGGATGGGGGGCGGCGCCGAAAAAGTGCTCATTTTTTTAAGCAACATTTCTCAAACGAAAACATTTGTTTGGGGCCTAAATAGGACATTTTTTCACTATTTGAGGCCTAAAAAGGGGGGGGGGTCGAAAGTGCGTTGTTTCGCGTATATATGTGGTAAAGGGTTAACAAAAAATGATGAAAAACTTTAGAATCACCTAAAAACTAGTGTTTCCATGTTAACATGTGGTCTTTCACATAATTTTGGTGAAAAATTGTTGTTTTGTAACATTTATAATTTTTTTAGTTAACCCTTTCCCCCATGAGCATATTGTGAAAAATGGCCGTTTTCACTGAAAAGCCTCCTGTTACAAGTTCAAACTGCTATGAAACTATGAAAAATGCTTCAATACTAATCAAACTTGGCACAAATGTTGACTGGACCATTGCCTTTGTAACGACATGCTCAGTCTTAAATTTCCTGTTACCATGGCAACGAGGGGACATCTCAAAATTGCCAAAAATCACTATTTTGCCTCGATTTTTTCCATCAAAATTTATTTCAAAGTGCTGCAACTTCTCAATGGATTGAGATAGAGTCAAAGGCTTTTCAGCATTGGTTACACGTTACATTATGATCGACCTGGGGTCATTTTTAGCCTCTCACAAGTCCAAAATTTTCTTGGCGATGAGGGGGACTCTGCCCCCCTTCAAACCCCCCTTACAGAAGGGGGCACATCCCCCTTCTGGCAACCCCCTGATGTATCTTTTGGATGGGGGGCGGCGCCGAAAAATGCTCATTTTTTTAAGCAACATTTCTCAAACGAAAACATTTGTTTGGGGCCTAAATAGGACATTTTTTCACTATTTGAGGCCTAAAAAGGGGGGGGGGTCGAAAGTGCGTTGTTTCGCGTATATATGTGGTAAAGGGTTAACAAAAAATGATGAAAAACTTTAGAATCACCTAAAAACTAGTGTTTCCATGTTAACATGTGGTCTTTCACATAATTTTGGTGAAAAATTGTTGTTTTGTAACATTTATAATTTTTTTAGTTAACCCTTTCCCCCATGAGCATATTGTGAAAAATGGCCGTTTTCACTGAAAAGCCTCCTGTTACAAGTTCAAACTGCTATGAAACTATGAAAAATGCTTCAATACTAATCAAACTTGGCACAAATGTTGACTGGACCATTGCCTTTGTAACGACATGCTCAGTCTTAAATTTCCTGTTACCATGGCAACGAGGGGACATCTCAAAATTGCCAAAAATCACTATTTTGCCTCGATTTTTTCCATCAAAATTTATTTCAAAGTGCTGCAACTTCTCAATGGATTGAGATAGAGTCAAAGGCTTTTCAGCATTGGTTACACGTTACATTATGATCGACCTGGGGTCATTTTTAGCCTCTCACAAGTCCAAAATTTTCTTGGCGATGAGGGGGACTCTGCCCCCCTTCAAACCCCCCTTACAGAAGGGGGCACATCCCCCTTCTGGCAACCCCCTGATGTATCTTTTGGATGGGGGGCGGCGCCGAAAAATGCTCATTTTTTTAAGCAACATTTCTCAAACGAAAACATTTGTTTGGGGCCTAAATAGGACATTTTTTCACTATTTGAGGCCTAAAAAGGGGGGGGGGTCGAAAGTGCGTTGTTTCGCGTATATATGTGGTAAAGGGTTAACAAAAAATGATGAAAAACTTTAGAATCACCTAAAAACTAGTGTTTCCATGTTAACATGTGGTCTTTCACATAATTTTGGTGAAAAATTATTGTTTTGTAACATTTATAATTTTTTTAGTTAACCCTTTCCCCCATGAGCATATTGTGAAAAATGGCCGTTTTCACTGAAAAGCCTCCTGTTACAAGTTCAAACTGCTATGAAACTATGAAAAATGCTTCAATACTAATCAAACTTGGCACAAATGTTGACTGGACCATTGCCTTTGTAACGACATGCTCAGTCTTAAATTTCCTGTTACCATGGCAACGAGGGGACATCTCAAAATTGCCAAAAATCACTATTTTGCCTCGATTTTTTCCATCAAAATTTATTTCAAAGTGCTGCAACTTCTCAATGGATTGAGATAGAGTCAAAGGCTTTTCAGCATTGGTTACACGTTACATTATGATCGACCTGGGGTCATTTTTAGCCTCTCACAAGTCCAAAATTTTCTTGGCGATGAGGGGGACTCTGCCCCCCTTCAAACCCCCCTTACAGAAGGGGGCACATCCCCCTTCTGGCAACCCCCTGATGTATCTTTTGGATGGGGGGCGGCGCCGAAAAAGTGCTCATTTTTTTAAGCAACATTTCTCAAACGAAAACATTTGTTTGGGGCCTAAATAGGACATTTTTTCACTATTTGAGGCCTAAAAAGGGGGGGGGGGTCGAAAGTGCGTTGTTTCGCGTATATATGTGGTAAAGGGTTAACAAAAAATGATGAAAAACTTTAGAATCACCTAAAAACTAGTGTTTCCATGTTAACATGTGGTCTTTCACATAATTTTGGTGAAAAATTGTTGTTTTGTAACATTTATAATTTTTTTAGTTAACCCTTTCCCCCATGAGCATATTGTGAAAAATGGCCGTTTTCACTGAAAAGCCTCCTGTTACAAGTTCAAACTGCTATGAAACTATGAAAAATGCTTCAATACTAATCAAACTTGGCACAAATGTTGACTGGACCATTGCCTTTGTAACGACATGCTCAGTCTTAAATTTCCTGTTACCATGGCAACGAGGGGACATCTCAAAATTGCCAAAAATCACTATTTTGCCTCGATTTTTTCCATCAAAATTTATTTCAAAGTGCTGCAACTTCTCAATGGATTGAGATAGAGTCAAAGGCTTTTCAGCATTGGTTACACGTTACATTATGATCGACCTGGGGTCATTTTTAGCCTCTCACAAGTCCAAAATTTTCTTGGCGATGAGGGGGACTCTGCCCCCCTTCAAACCCCCCTTACAGAAGGGGGCACATCCCCCTTCTGGCAACCCCCTGATGTATCTTTTGGATGGGGGGCGGCGCCGAAAAAGTGCTCATTTTTTTAAGCAACATTTCTCAAACGAAAACATTTGTTTGGGGCCTAAATAGGACATTTTTTCACTATTTGAGGCCTAAAAAGGGGGGGGGGTCGAAAGTGCGTTGTTTCGCGTATATATGTGGTAAAGGGTTAAACATTGTGAGGGAGTGGTTCCCGAATCCAGTTGGTGAACCATACATGGGCCACTTGTGGGAATAGACAGTGATGCACATTTGGGTGATACATAAATTTGAATGTTTCCTTTAGAGAACAATCAATATATCAACAATTAACTTATAGTGATGTCATTTCAAGTTAATAAATTCATGATTGTAGGGATGGAATATAACACAATCAATAAATAAAAATTCAAGTTCATTGCTTTCATAGTATTTCTCTGGTAGTATTTATTGCCCTAGTATTTATTTCCCCCGCCATCTGTCAAACTCTACTGTGAGAATGTTTATACCTAGAGAGATGTAGTTGGCTGAGAGAAAGGTCATAACCTCTGTACAACTGTCAATCAAATATACAGGGAAATTTGAATTTTTAACTGTTTTCAAAAAAAGATTTTTTTAAAGTAGTACTTCTAAGTATCACAGAGATCTGTAACTTTCAAGGAATGTTGCTTACATGATAAAGAAGTGATGTGCCAATTTATAGCAAATAATATGAGGTTTGTCTCTCTAAATTTTGAAATTTCATTTTTCTATCTCTCTATGATTATGCTAGCAGACAGCATACAGAGTTCAACAGCAGTGGCCATTTTTCTGCTTGCCTGCCTTTTATACTTGTTCCCAGGCCTTTAAGCTAAAATAAACAGGCCGAAAATAAATATAATGAACAACATCGTTTAAATAGTCTTCGGATCGTTGGACCAATCTCATGTGTCGGTTATTATTTTAGATCGGCCAAAACAATTAGATAATTTATAACATACGGTTAATATTTTGAAAACACAGTGTCCGATTTTATAAAGCTTTTGATGAATAAATATTAGTTATAGTAACAACTTGGGTTTAATTAAATTTTGGACACTATGACAGCCGTTAAAAATGTGAAGAGATACTTGTTTCTTGTTTGTCGACTTTGGTACAATATTGTCTCAAAAAAAAACAATGAAGCGCATAAACATTTTCAGTTGGCACTCTAGTTTATCATTCCATTTTGTTTGATTAAATCTTGTTCTTCAAGTGTCTGAGCAATAAACCTTAGGAAACAAATCTGGTAAAATTCTCTTCAGAAAAGTAAAGTCCAAAACAAGTCCAGATAAGTTCATCACATTTTCATATGGGACAGGTTACAATTGTGTAAAATGTTTAAATCTTACAATTCATAATCAAAATTGCATCGGTGCTAGTCAGCCAGGACAGGACTACATACGTATTAACATTCTTTGGTGTTGACATTCCAAAGTACATGTATGGCATTTAACTGATAAGGAAATTTGCGTTAATTATTCAATTAAAACAGGTTTTTCATATTTTTTATGATCTTGAATACAATAACCACATAAAATAAATCAAGGATCTGTCTAGCTGTCAGAAAAAACAACAACAACAACAACAACTAAAAATAAGAAATAAATCATCAATGCCATTATCTTTTGCCATAATTATTGGGTAAGGGCAAGGGTTACCCTTACCATTACAGTTAAGTGCATGGCGTAATTATCCCGAACGCACGAGATCAATAAAAATGACAGACTGATTAATTAATCAATCAATTAATTCATTCATTCATTCATTCACTCATTCGTTCACTCATTTATTCATTCATACATTTTTTCCTTCTTTCATTCAATAAAAGAGTAGATATTTTATGGATTATGATTAGTTTGATTTATGCTGTTGTGTTATCTGTTGTGCTCAATTTCAAATTGTTCGAAGCATGAAAATATAAACATCCAATCTTAAAAAGCTAAAATATTAAGAGAAAAATACCGAAAGAAACATGACGACCTATAGCCAGTAACTCGTGTATAGTAAAATGATTTTTGACAAAGAAGCGAAATTGATTTCTTTAAAAAATATTACGTAATTTTTTGTAGTAAAACAATGTATTCAATA
>NW_026853922.1:0-34822 GCF_026571515.1 Ruditapes philippinarum
TCTACTTTGGTGCTGACTTGCTTACTTTTCAATGCCTTAGACTGTTTATTATTTTTAGATTTGCCTTTCTTTTTGGTGACCTTCATGGGTGTATTCTGACTGGACTTGAATTCATATGGATCGGAAGAGGGCAACTCTGAATCTTGACTCCTTATCTCAACAATTTCGTTGTCTAACACATTACTAGTATTTTTCTCTTCTGTTATTGTCTTCATCACCGTAACATTTTGATTATTATTTCTGATTAAAGCTTTGTCAGAATCAGATTCTGAACTAACATCTGACTGATTAGTTCTGCTTTTAAATATTCTTTTCCGTCTTACAGGTTCTGTAATAACATGTTTTACTTCTTGAACTCGGACATCGGACACTTCTTCATAATTTTTCTTGTCCAAATTTGATTTCTCACTTTCTATAGAAATGCTTGCATTTTCTTTATCACTTTTTATTTTAGAATCTGTTGGCGGCTTCTTTTCTGGCTCTGTTTCAAAATCATCTATCTCAAACAAAAGTCCTTTACCGTTATCCTGAACCTGTTTTGCAAGATGTTTTATCTTATTTCCCATGGCTTCTTCTTCCTCTCTCACTTTCACATCCTTTTTACTCATTCTTTTTGGCTGGATCTTTTCTTTGGGTTCATTCATTCTTATTTCATCACACCCTACATTTTCACTGTCAGAAATGGGTGGTATATTTTTCAACCATTCTGCAACTTTTCTTGTCGCTTTTTTCTCCTTCACAAATAAATCTTTGTCTTTCTTGCAGTAGGTTCTACTATTGTCTTTAACTTTAACTGTCAAATCCTCTTGTGTCATTTTCAAACTGCTGTCATGGTCATCAGCCTCTAAATGTTGATTTGTATTATCCTTGGATCTTAAAGACTTTTTCCGAACTTGAGATTGATCTTCCGAACTGTTTCTTTGATGAGAATGTTTTAAACCCTTAGGATCAACAGGAGTTCTAAATAACGGTCCACTTGAACTTTCAGATTCCTTGGCAACGGAGGTTCCCGACAGTATATGTACATCTGTATCTACCTCCATTTCAATCTCATTTGTGGCATCATTGTCATTATTTTCCTGCACTTCTATTGCAATATCCTCATTTACAGTTTTGCCAATACTTTCTGCAGTTTTTAACTTTGCATTACTCTTTTCAGTTACTTTATCACTAACCTTATCACTAACAGATACAACTTTTGACTGATTCATTTCCATTGTTTCCTTTCCACCGTCAGTCAAATCACTTTCAGCCTTACCAATTTTTTGTCTAGAAATATTTGAGTTACTAGAATTTCTATCTGGGTGCTTTTTAGAACCATTTCTTTTTCTTGTTTTATGTTTACTAGAGGTACTGTTTCCTTCTTTATTAATACCAACATCATCATTGTCTTCACTTGAATCATCTGCATTTAAAGTTCCTTCTTGGATACATTTTAGAAGCTCTTGTTGTCGGTCATCCTCTAGGGTTCTGCTAGAACCAAGCTCTGCATCTTGCTCACCATTTATAGACTTCTTAACACTGTGACTAGGGCTCGAACCTCTGAAAAAGATCATGATTTAGTATTTATTAAGTTTATAAAGCAGAAATTATTTTATTTCAAATGTGTTTGAAGCTATAAGCTTATTATGAATCATGAATGTATCATATTGTATGACATTATAGAGACATCTACATGTATGTGGTTAAGATATATGGTTTCACACTTAAGATCTAGATGTGTAACAATTTAATCATGAAGGTTTTACACACATTTCAAAGTATCTTAACATTTTAACAATGAACCAGGATGAGAGGATAAGTTTAAACTTATGTCATTCTTAAATAAAGCCTGCATTAATAAACAAAATGAGTAAAAAGGTATATCAACTTCTTGGTAATACTGGTTATACATAGACTATCAGGTAAGAAACTTCAATTTTTCAAAACTAGATTTACCTTCTGATCAATGATGGGGAATCTGTGCTTGCAGTGTCTGCAAAGAAAGAGAGAGAAAATAAAAATTTGTTATGTACACATTAGTAGTGATTATTGTGTGTAGGTAGTGGGAGGAAAAACAGACAGACCCAAAGACCTTGGTAGAACCAACAACATCTTGTCTGTTAATTTGTTGGATTTATAGTGACACTTAAACTGGTCATTTAGTAACTTCCTAGCATTACTGGAGGAAGAAGACTTTAGATACACCTTCATGCATAAGCAGGCATTAGAGTGGCGAGTATTTTCACCGACCTCCATAGACCTCCAGGATAGCTTCCTTACATGAAAGAATTCAAAGTCCATGATGGGATTCAAACCCACAGCTGTGAGGGGCAAGTGATCTGAAGTCTGCAACCTGAACCACACAGCTACGAAGGCCCCAACATCAAGTACTATATATTTATATCTTTGTCCTTTTAAAAATTCACAGCTCTCTGATATTTATACTTATTGCATGAGGTATGTAATCCTTGTTAGAATTGATATCTTTTTTCTTTTCTTACCAATAAGTTGCCTTCTTTTTGTACGTCTGACATTACTATGTGCTACATTTTTCGCGGGTTTTTGTCCAGTGGTTGTCTTTGCTTTTATGGAATCAGGAGTTCCGGGTAATAAACCTGACTGTGGACCTCTTGGTGGAGAAACTAGAGTAGATCGAAATAAAATAATGTTTTAATGATATGCATTCATGTACAATTCAGTTTATAATTCAATAACAGCCCTATAATATATATATTTTAGCAATAAATCTTGACCTTCAGCCTGCTGGTGTCAACTAATTCTACTCATGCAATATAAGTCTGAACACCCAAACTGTCTGATCATGGTCTGTGCACTGTTTGCTATTCAGGTAGTACTCATTTCAATATACCCCTTAAATGGTAAATGGTTTTGTCCAGAATGAAAGATGGACAAGTCCATTTAAGTTATTATATTAATTTATAAAGCATGATAAGGGTTAGAAATGTGAAATATCTTACACAGGAATCCAGTATCTTTCTGGAAGGCAGATATCAAGCTTCTCACGCCTTCCACCATATCTCCAAGCTCTTCTCTTTTCATCAAGCTCCTGAAATACATTAATGAATGATTATTTTTCTTCAATTTCTTCTGAATCTCTGCCTTTTTCTTATTAACTTTTTTCATTGATAATTAAGTTAATTAAAGTTGATACTTAATGAATTAAAAAAACTAGAACTCCGCGAGTCAGATGTGTCGCCTTGTGAACAATATAGGCCAGGACAAAAATGAAATATGAAAATTCACAAAGGGCAATAACCCAAAAAATAATACGTGCAGAGCAGCAGTTTCTATGATGCACTTCTTATCAATAAGATCTATCTATGAAGTTTCTAGTCCATAGCTTTTATAATTTATGAGAAATGGCCTGGACAAAAATAAAGTATGAAAATTAATAAAGGGTAATAACTCAAAAAATAAGAAGTGCAGTGTTCCGGTTCCTGTTCACTGCACTTCTTCTTAATGAGATCTATCATCCTATGAAGTTTCATGTCCATAGCTTTTATACTTTAGGAGAAATGGCCCGGACAAAAATAAAGTATAAACGACACAAAAAAAACATTCTTAAAGGTCACAATAAGGAAAGAACTAGGTCATTCATAAACTCATGTGACACATTTTATACTCTACATGTAAATCTCTTTTCATTAACATGAAATATATATATTAATATAAACAACATCAGTGTCAGGTATTTTCACTTTTAAAGGAACAGAAGCAGGGCCCATCGAGATGGGAAAATTGCGTCCCAGAATAAACATATAAAACAATTTATTTTATGTTAATTATGTTGCTGCAATACCATTATCTTCTCAACTTACAATGCCCCTCATGATAAAATATATCTAAAAAGAACTTTTTTGTTTACTTTTTAGGGGAAAATAAATACTTTTTGGATAGGGTAAAGGGGACAAATTTCGGTCCTAAATTGGTTATAAAATAAGCACTGAACATACTGAGTGGTGAGGCACATAAAATATTCTTATCAGCTAACAAGGCAGTATAATATATTTTAACGTTGAACAGCAGACAGATGACCCAAATATGCTGAATAGCCTTAAAACTGTTTTCTTTTTGGCCGCTAGCACTTTAATAATAGAGCAATAATTTGTTTAATTTAAATTTACCTTTTAGTAATTGGTTTCTTGCACAGTGGACATGGCACCTGTCTCTTTCTATCAATAAACTCTGTTAAACAAAACCTGGAAAAAGTGAGAAAATATCTTCACCAGGGAACATGCTATTACATATCTTTCTTCCTACAATGATTATAAAATACAATATTTAGAGTTATAAAGAGTGTTGATTTTACTTAGGATTGTATTTATTTCCCGACAAACAGCCCATAAGAGCTTTGCAATGACAGGCCTCGACAAATCCAATCTCCCTGCAGGCGAGTGATCATAGAAAAATTTGAAGCCTGAATGATTTATAAACTAAAAAATATAAGTCATTTGTTTCTTGATAAACCTACTTAAAAAATATAATGATCAGTGAAAAAAACTTTGAATCTTTGTAATAAAACATATTATCCTGGTTTACTGGTTTACCTGCAGAACTGGTGACCACAACCTGTTGACACTGGATTATTCATCATCTCTAAACTGAAATTAATGAATATTTTTATAATTAAAGTAATTCTCAGAAAAAATAATGAATGTTAATAAAATTAGAATATATATACTTAATCTTAGTTGTTTTAACTTCAGGCATTGGCTGTACATTAAAATCATGAGACATTTTGTAAGGGAGACAATGATTGTTAAAATGTTGAACACTTGGCTAGAAATTAACAAGAGCACCGCATGCTTTGTTAAGGCTCGGCTAATAAAATTTTGAAGTTAGAAAATGGATGAATTATGCTCCTTCTCTAATAACTGCATCTTGTCATGGAAAAAAAGTTCCATGTTGAATTGTTAATAACTTTGAAAATGTTTCAATAATTGTCTAAATTAGTTTGAATAATGGTCTTTATTAATGTATTTGTATAACGACAACAACACCACTGGGATCACTTGACATTTTCATTGAAACAAGCTAAAAATAAGTCCTAAAAAATGACGTCTCTTTGAAATAATTCAGCTTCTTGGTAAA
Organism: Ruditapes philippinarum; assembly: GCF_026571515.1. Lineage (NCBI taxonomy): Eukaryota > Metazoa > Mollusca > Bivalvia > Venerida > Veneridae > Ruditapes > Ruditapes philippinarum. The sequence continues at coordinate 5,095 of NW_026853922.1, forward strand.
GCTTGACCGACATAAACTGAGTGTAGAACAAAAGCCCCCCCCCCTTATAAAAATGGCAAGATGGACAAAAGCCCCCCCCCCCCCAAGAAATTATCACATAGGACAAAAGTAGCCCCAGGTAGGACAAAAGCCCTTTTGTTTTGTACCCATTGTTCATACATGTATTTAAGTGATGTATCTTACCATATCGAACATTCCAACGTCTTTTGCATCTGACCAAGTAATTCTTGAACTCGTTTTTCTGCCATGTTTACCTTTTACAAGTTTTAGATAAACAGATAACGCGAATAAAAAAAACAAATTGCACAAATGTCAAAGCATATTTTGTCTGTTGCCGTGTTGACTTGCTACTGTAAAGCTTACGGAAACGTCAAAATTTCTTTTTGTTTCAATCCGTCAATGTTTTCATGACAAATCAAATCATAAACATTTTTTATTTAAAATTATGTAAACAATCCAAAATATTTGCGCCTTGAATTTCCCGGAAAAATAATTTTTTTAACTTCCGCGTGAAGAGCTGTTATAACTATTTACTTTAAACGGAATATTTTTATACAGTAGACTACGTTTGCGTTTTGCTATTTGTTGTTTTTTGTGCGTTGTTATTTATTTATTTACTTATTTTATTTATTTATGTGTGTGTATGGTAGTGGGGATGTACTGTATAGTCATTCATTCATTGTCGTTGTCGTCATAATCAGCAGCAAATTCTAATAGTCCATTATTAATCATCATATAAATAAATCAAATCGTCCCCAAGTCAGGCGGACTCTTTGGTAATTCAAATCTGCTCCATTGCATTTTTATTGAGTCAAATCAGCCTATTTTAGTGATGATGAACATATGCCCGAGCCCGCACTTTACTGTCTATATACATGTATTACGATTTTTGGTAAATTCCCATGATTGTATACAAATACGAAAAATACTACAAAATCGATCATAATCATCATCATCACTATAACCCAAATCATCATCATTACATGTCGCCGTCGTCGTCATCCTTGTTTTGTTTTTGTTTTTAATATCATCAATATCACTTTTATCCCAACTATGACATGATGATGGTGAAGATGACGAAGATGGCTGGGGAAGCAAAAACCCAAACCAAAAAGCATATATAGAGCAAAAATCAAATGTCACTCATGCTTTCACATTTTGTTGATGCATACAACTGACAAAATCGCATTCTAAGGTCTTTCTCTACCTAAGTATGTTGTGCAAAAAATGAAATTTCTGAAACATAAAGTCTCTCTCTCGAAAAAATGTATCAGTCAAAAAATGTAATAAAAAAATCATAAATTAAATGTTTGACAGTTTTCGTGTTGCGAAGAGTATATCAAAATCAAACACTCTAAAGACCAAAAATGTGAATACAGAAATGTTTTTAGTCTATTATACTATGTTATACATTCCGTAGTAAATGTAGACAGGGAACCAGACTAGAATGATATGAGAACTTATGGAATCTTTTGAAAGTTTTATAATATTAGTTATAAAGGTTTTTTGACAGGTTATTAGGTCCTATTTATGCTTATGTATAATGATCCGAGCCACTAGACAATGATTATATTGCAAATAACCGTTTATATAGGCTATATAACCACTCATAATCTTTATAACGAATTCATAATACTACAAACTTCCTTTTTTAGAGAATGAGACTACTTCAGAAATGAACTACAGTTTTGTAAATATAATTTTATTACCCTTCCAGATTTTTTCCGCCTTTTTGATTGGATATTGATCACCCGAAAAAAATTGATATAACCGAGCCAGACGGGTAATATACACACTAAATTTCCCCGTTGGGTACTAAACGTTGTAAACGACATGCGCTGAGGTGATGCGCGTACGGTTCGATTTTACGCGGTGTAAATTCCGATTTACAAGCACTTTTTAACTGTCAAATGATAAATATTTACCATAGTAGAGTAATGATACAAATTCCCATCAGTATTGAAAACAAATATGCCCTTGTGAAAGTTTGATATTAATTACAAAAAAAAGTGCGTTCAATAGACTACTCCTTTTCTCTTGTTTACATTCGTTAGGTACGGGAAAAATACGTCATGTATTTATGTGACGTCATGTTGTGAAGAAGAGGTACCCTAAAGGGAATTTATTTCGACGTTTCATTTGAAACAGCAATGATTTTTTAAAAAATTGTCTAAACTCGGCAGGGGAAGGGTAATAAAATTATTTTTTTGGTTTTGGAGTGATATATGTGGACATATTACCTGTCAAGATAAAATATCACCCTCGCCTAACGGCTCGGGTGATATAAAATCTTAGCAGGTAATATATTCACATATATCACTCCAAAACCAAAATAACATATAATATAAACACCGCCAATTTATTATCTATATCTATTGAAAACGACGTTACATACATGCTGACAAAAGGGTTATATAACCTGTTATTTTTTTATAACTGCGTGTTGTAATATAAACGTTTGCTTGCATAAGTATAACCTGAATAACCTGAGCCACTAGGCAAGGGTTATATTGCAAAAAACGTTTATATACATCTATATAACATGTTAATAATCGTTATATAGCGAATTTATTATACAACAAACTTCTTAAATCTATCAAAGAAAAAAATTCTAAACTTATAATTATATAAACTTCACAATTATCCAATGAAAAGCGACGTTACAAACGTGCAGTATTTTAAAGTAAAAAAATAGTGTAGATGAATTTACACTTTATAGCAGAGTCTTTCAAATAAAAATGATATTTTTAAGAAAAGAAAATAATCATTTTTAAAGGTTTGGTTACATGTTTTGAAACTGATAACGGTTTGTCCATTTTGTTAATCGTCACACAATATGTTCTAATCATTTACTTTTAATGATGTTTATGTTAAATATATTGTTTTTCTTTTTATTTGCTGGAAAACCAGATAAGAGTTTGCAGATATTGACTTGCCATGAAATACAAACTTTGTATATCCTAAGCGTAGATTATAAACATCATAAAAAAAACATTCTGGATTTAGAAAAGTCCATAGCTCTAGTATATGTTAGCACTATAATTAATTGACAATTAAAGTCCGTGGCACAAAGAACTGTTATAGTAGCCTAGTTGAATTTAAATTTGAACACCCCTTGTATTCATAGAATTTCCAAAAAAATATCATTCTCAATATTTTTCCCATCTATTTTAACGGGTAGTTAATAAATTGTACAGATTATGACTTCATATTGATTTAACATTTATAATGCAGACTGTTAAATAATATAATTAAAGACGTAGAACATATTTATGTTAATATTCTATTAAACCCATATTTTTCTTATTTCCCCTTTCATTTTAATCACAATAATATTTACCAATAATAAGATAAACAAAATATAAGCAAAATATACCTAGAGCACATGTATTTTCAAACCACCTGAATATAAAAAATGTTTAATTGGTCCGTGCCCACAGGCGCGGAGCTATTTTTGTTTACTTTTTTTTTGTCCATGCCCCCGATCAATTAATCCCTTCGATTTACAGCTGAAAATAAATTCGGAAGCACGATTTCCTTTCGATTTCTATTAATTTAAAGTCATATATTGGTCTCCCCTTTAGTGATTCGCAGCATGTCGTATTAATAATTGTGAACGGGAACAAAGCTATAAATTGATATGACCTTACGCTCCCTTCGCAGCTCACTGAATACACTCACGTTACTTAGCGATAGTGGAACATTTGACCGATGCGCAGGAGAGTAATATGACCTTAACATTGTGAAAGTCCGAAAATCTATTTATAGAGTTAGTTTAATTAACCGCTTATGGTAATTGAAAAAAGTAAAAGTTTATTAATAGCTCCCCGACCCTGGTGTCCCGAATTTTTGCTATAAGAAGTTAATTCCATTTTGTTTGAAGGCAATCGGTTTTATACTCGACATGTATTTTAACAACAGAAACTTTCGTCTTATTAATAGGAATATAAACACACTGGTGTGTCAGACGAGGATTTTTACTAGTTACGTAACTAGTTAACCTATTATTTAACTAGTTAATTATGTGGTTAACTAGTTACGAAACTAGTTTTTTTTTCAATAAATAAAAGATCATAACGGAAAAAAATGCACGTTAGTGCCTACATCTGCCATCCTTTTATTATTTTACCAGCTTAACATTTTTAAGGGGTTAACTAGTTACGTAATAAGTTAACCTCTTAACTAACTATGTAATTAAAAGATTAACTAATTAGTAAATTAAGAGGTTGTCTAGTTACGTAACTAGGTAATCACATAATTAACTAGTTAATTAAGAGGTTAACTAATTACGTAACTAGTAAACCTCTTATTTAACTAGTTTGTTAAGAGGTTAACTAGTTTCGTAACTAGTTAACCTTTTAATATTAAGCTGGTAAAATAATAAAAGGATGGCAGTTGTAGTCACTAACATGCATTTATTTCCCGTTATGATCTTTTATTTATAGAAAAAATTAACTAGTTACGTAACTAGTTAACCACATTACTAACTAGATAACAAAGTGGGCAACTAGTTACGTAACTAGTTAACCTCTTAATCAACTAGTTAGTTATGTGGTTAACTAGTTATGTAACTAGTTAATTTTTTAACCTCTTATATATATAGTTAACTTATATTGTAATATAAATCCGTGGTTAACTAGTTAGTTATATGGTTATCTGGTGGCAGAAATATGCCAACGTACATCCGAAATTATGTACATTAGTCTTTAATCTAAATAGAAAATGACTTGTGCGCAGAAATGATTTGGTAAGGTAATGAGCGCTTTTTTGCGCGGAGCACCTCAATTGCTGCATTGCAGAAACATTTGTACTTGTTTGATATGTGGTGAGGCGTCGGGGATATCGTCAATAAAGTGGACAAGTCGTTATTTGGCAAAGTATGATATTATCTAATTAATTTCTAGCAAAATTGATCAATAGATTTCCGTGTAACTTTTCATTGTATTTTATCTTAAAATGCAAGAAAGAAAAATGAGAGAAAGAACTTATTTAGTGGTGTACAACCGGTAATGTCGGTTAAAAAATATTCGTCTAAAATTATTTCGTATTTTTGTTTTTGCCTTTATTTACCCACAGTTCTCCGTTGGAAACATTGCGATGGCTGCTCCAGAAATGTCAGCTCTGCTGAAAAGGAGCAAAAGAAGCGTCGCCGTGCATATGAAAACAGAATGTTCAAAACAGCATGAACCACAAAAATTAACAGATTTATTAGATCACCTTCTGAATCCAGAGAAGCCGATAGATGACTTTGAAACTTTAGATTGGTGCCGTTGGTTGATATCAGGGGGGAGCACCTTTGAGGAATTCACAAAAACAGGTGCCTGTTTCCTTGCCAGTTTCTTGCCAGTCTGTTGGCACATTGTCATAATGCATGTCTGGCATGCAGCAACAATAAGCAGGTTTCCATGCTGTAAAGAATTAGTGAGAACTAAGCGTATATGTATTTGTTTCCTTGTCAAAATCTTTCTCACTTCTTATCAAGTTTATGTGGGCACTGGCTTATCCTGGCAGAGCCAATGGTTTTGTTACATGATGGGTGATGAATCATGTGACTTTCATATATTTAATTGAATTCCTGAGCTTGATTCGAAAATATTTGTACCTTGTGTAAACGTATGTTACAAAAATTTTAATTCAGTAAGTTTTAATAAATTATATTTTCTTCTTTTATTTTCAGTAAGACAATATGATAATGCAGTGACATGTGGTCTAGTTTGGACAGCCAACTTTGTGGCATACAGATGTCGCACATGTGGTCTTTCGCCTTGCATGTCACTATGTGCTGACTGTTTTCAAGCCGGTAACCATGAAGGACATGACTTTAATATGTTTCGAAGTCAGGCAGGTGGAGCCTGCGACTGTGGAGATGTCAGTGTTATGAATGCAAGCGGGTAAGGTGTATTAAAAGAAGTTGTTATACAAGCACTTCTGACAATTTTTGTGCTTGTCAATGAAATTCTTATCAGTGATTTTCACCTAAATAATAGAGGCCTATAAAACTTAAAAGGCCTCTTCCCAATTGATGGTAATTTTCTTAAGAATCATGCAGTTTTCCAAAAAATCTGAACTTTCACCAGCCTTTTAAAGTCCAAATTAGCAAATTTAGCGATAATTCTTCCCAAAATCAAGAGAAAAAAATGATTTTCAAAATTTATTTTTGTTTAGATTTTGCCCAAGACATGGGCCAGAAAGACAGAAAACCCAACCTCACACACCAGGTGATTTACTATCAGTTGCTGAAACTATGATGCCAAGGGTATTCTTGAGACTTCTGTACCATCTAAGAGATAATTCTAAACCTGGTAAGAATTCTAGCTTCCATTAACCCTTACTGTGTTAAATTTTTATGGTATTTTTTATTGGTATATTCACTGATCAATTATTCAGGAAGGAATAGCATTGTTATGATAAAGTTAGTTTACTTGTGATAGCATGTCAGTGATTCCACGTATTTTTATGTTAAAAATGATGTACATATGAGCACCTGAGATATTTTATTACTTTTAATTAAGCAGGAACTATGCATCTTACAGAAAAAAACTTCAAAATTAATGTGTCAGTAGGACACTGATGCCCCTGTATTCTTTTGTTTTGTCAGTTTACAAATGGGTTTCTCTATGTCCCACAAAGTAGTGAGGGACATAAAAAAGAATAAACAAAATAAATAAAAGTTGTACTTGCAGAGTCAGTGGACACATATTCAGTGGCAATGCAGGATGCAGAACAGTTCCTTACGTTTTTACACGGCCTGAGTGATATGGGAGCCGCCATGCGTAGAGTGATGGCAAACGCTTTAACCAAACCAGAATTATATGCTCAACTTACAGCAGGTGAGGGGTCCTTCTCTGTTTAATAATGATTTTTGAAATACTGGAATTTTAATAGTAAGGATGACCAGTTTATATCCAGAGGTTATATGGGTTTGGGAATCAAGCCTTACTGCCTAGACAAATAATGCAAAAAAGTTTTATCTTTTAAAGGTGTCCCATTAAAGTTTCAAAAAAAAAAAAAAAAAAAAATACTGATATGCCATAAAGTAAAGCCATTCTTTGCTTCTTTAGGGACTTTTCTTCTTATGTTATAGTGACTAAGTATTCTGAATGAAAGTAAAAATACCACTTTTATGTTTACATTTCGGTACCTTAATCACGAGTTATTTCACATTCATTGCTATTATCATCATTCAAGTGATGTGCATCTTACATGTTCTCAATCTGTTATTAAACATGTTTTGCTTTTCCTACAGAAAGAAGAAATTCTCAGTTTTAATAACTTAATATTCACCTTTAAACTCTATTAGTAAACACTCTTTGTTGCATGTGATAAAATAAAAAATGACCTTTTCAAAATCAAAACTCAGAAAAACTAAAATTTTAAGACGAAAACCAAGCAACATAGTTGAAAATAAGACACCTGTGTTATTCAAAGAGAAAATTGATTAAAGGCCCATTATATCCAAGAAATGCTTTTTTTGTGTTCTGTTTTAGTTTCTAAAAGATTACTTATTAGCCAATTAGCTACACCATCTTTTGTTTCTGTTGGTAATTAGGGCAGTTATAGTGAATTAGCACTCGTATTTTGTATGGAAGTCAAAATACTACTTTCTTTACATTTTGCTACTTTTATCAGAAATAATTTCACATTAGGCACTAATTTCTTCAAGAGGTTAGCATCTAAATTGCTATTAAACCATTATATCAACGTTATGAAGGTAATGTATGCTCTTTTTAAAGAATGAAGAATTTATTCATTTCTGAGGCATTATGTACCTATAGATATTTTGTATTAATTTTCAGTATCTGAAAGTCCAGGAGAATCAAAATGGTACTATGTCAGGAGTAAAGCTAACTACGATACAGCCGTAGGGTCACTTATCTATCCTCACGGTTTCGCAGATTACGAAGGTCTGTTTATTTTTACAATACACTGAGCACCGCCTCCGTGGTCGAGGGGTTAGAGTCGTTGACTTCTAATCCAGTTCTAATCCAGTTACCTCTCTGGCGTGGGTTCGATCCCCGGGAGATGCTACAGAGGAAGGTAGTCTAGTACTGGTGTAACTATCCAGGAACGATGGTTAGGAAACTAGCCGCCTAAATGACTGAAATACTGTTGGGGAAAAGGCATAAAATGAAACAAACAAACAAACAATACACTGAGAAAAATTACTTCAAGGGTATTTTCTATCCACCTCTGTGTAATTCAGTGTAGAACAGAGTAATATATTTATGACATCAAAGAATTTAAAGATATACTATGCTCAAATTTGATGTTTGAAAATATTGATAATTGCTACACAATCTCTTTGTAAATATAAAATAAACATGTTTTGACCTAATTAAAGTAGATATGCCATGTTTTAAACTTAACATAATTATTATATGTGGACAAAATATGAATATATAATGTCATTAAAAAACTGGCAGTTTTTTTAAGAAAAGACCAAATCTACTTGACCAGTAATAAGGAATACAGCTTCCCATACATAGTTTATACATTCTTTTATTCAAATTAAACATATTCAGTAAGAATTTTATGGATTTCAATACATTTGTGCAATAAAAATATTTTACCCAAAGATGAGCATAGTATATCTTTAATTATAACATCTGGTGAAATGGTTTAGGAACATGAGAATATGAGTATATAGGAACATAACTATAACTGCTAAATCATAGCTCCTCTTTATGATGATAATTTGAAAGATTGTATTGTGAACTTTACAAATGTTTTTTTATGCGTAATCTTTATTCTTGTTCAACTATGAATTTAACAATATATTGATATTTGAGCCGTGTCATGACAAAACCAACATAGTGGGTTTGCGACCAGCATGGATCCAGACAAGCCTGCACATCCGCGCAGTCTGATCAGGATCCATGTTGTTCGCTAACAGTTTCTCTACTTGTTATAGGGTTTGTAAGCGAACAGCATGGATCCCGATCAGACTGCGCGGATGCGCAGACTGGTCTAGATCCATGCTGGTCGCAAATCCGTTATGTTGGTTTTGTCATGACGCGGCTCATTTATTTATATGTTTTGTTGTGTTTTCAGACATGCCAGGGCTAAATCAAAAATTGGTGCACACAACCTTGTTGGAGGAGTTGGTATTTTGGACAGTCAAGTTTGAATTCCCACAGAAAATTGTGACTTTACTTCTTAGTCTTCTACCAGACTTGAGTTACAAGGTCTGTATTACACAATACATTTTATTCATTTGTATGTCTTATGTGGTCCAGCCCTGATGGTGGTCTTATGTGGTCCAGCCCTGATGGTGGTCTTATGTGGTCCAGCCCTGATGGTGGTCTTAATTGAGGGCTTTTACTGTATAACTGTAAAACAAAAGTTAAACTGTATCATGAAAAGTTAAGTTAAGTTTCCTGTTAAATCTTAAAGTAATCAATGTCAATCAAATGTAATCATAAGTTCTGACTGAATTTAAGCTGTAATTGATTAATTACAATTAGTAAATAATAAATTTTGGGCAAGGTAATCAAAAACATGATGATTATAGTGTAATTATGCAATTGATTAAAAAATCAATGATTGCTAGGAACGATTACCCCAGGTCTGGATGTCCCTTTTTGCAGGAACTAAAAGTATATAGCCTTTGGATGCCTTTTTAAGTAAAGTGTACAATGAAACATGCATAGGTTTATGTGTTTGTGAAGAGTCAAGCTAGAACGTTGGCTTATATGATGATGGTGTTACTGTGTGGCTGAAGTTAACAGCTGGCTGGCATCTGTGCTAAGTGGTTAATTTGTTTGACTAGTAATCTAAGGATTGCTGGCCGCATGGGTTCAAAGCCTGCCAGTGGCAAGCCTTTGTTTTCCTTTTAAGCAAGGACGTTACTTTAATAACATTGAAGTGACTTTGATACTGAACATCTATAGACAATTTAAAATGTATTTATTTACAGGAAGCTTTTACCCGTGCATTTATCCAGCACTACAGTAGAATATCTCGTGTTCTGGTCAACGCTCTAGACCGTCAGACTGTCGCCAACCGTGTTGTACATATCAGTGTACAATTATTTAGTAACGAGAGTTTAGCGTGTCAGATGGTGAAGGAGTACAACCTGCTGTATATTCTCATTCTTAGCCTTAATCATATGATAGAGGGAATACTCACAGAAAGTACTTTACAAGGTTAGTCAGTACATTTGAAAATCAGTATATTTTTCAAGCTCAGTCAGTACATTTCAAGATCATTTAATACATTTCAAGGTCAGTCAGCACATTTCAAGGTCAGTCAATACATTGCAAGACATTCAATACATTTCATGACCATTCAATACATTTCAAGGTCAGTCAACAAATTTCAAGTTCTGTCAGCACATTTCAAGGTCAGTCAATACATTGCAAGACATTCAATACATTTCAAGGTCAGTCATTATATTTCAAGGTCGGTCAGTACATTTCATGGTCACTACATTTCAAGGATCATCAGTACTGCTACTTTTCAAGCCCAGTGAGTCATTTTCAGATTGTAAATTTCCATGTCAGTTGGTCAATTACAATGTTAGTTGATACTTAAAAGTATTAGTCAGTGTATTTGATTGTTTATACATTGTCAGACATAAAACAGAATGTTATATATAATACACTAGAGCCCCGTTATAGCCCTCATGTTGCCTTGGGGTCCATGATCTCATAATGCTCATCGTATAATTACCACGAAATTATTACATTACCCCACCTACTGCCAAATCTTATAACGCAACTGCAATGTACTAATACCTTGAATATAATTTGAAAGCGATATTGTACAGCTGTTTAATTTTTCATAAGATGAATAATTAGTCTAGATTAAAATGTGTGTGAATATATCAATCTATAATATGGATCATTATAAACGTCAAAAATTAAACATCACGGAAAAAAATAAAACAACAGAAAAAACAGTAGTTAATTATAAATATGTTATTGTATTTGGTTTTTGTGTAGATGCTCAACAGAACTTCCACATGGTAGTAGATTGTAGTCATGAAGCTATGAAGGAACATTGTTACTGGCCAATCATCAGTGACCTGATCAATTTACTGTCACATAAAGAGATAGCGCATCAATTTCTCTCCGACAGTAAACTCGTCTCCATGTGGCTGGAACTCTTGTCATACTTTCAAGGTATGTACCTGTTTTGTTTTGATAACACGTTATGTGAAAGTAATAAGTATACCATTTCAGTGCATTTTAACCTGAACTTTATGAAAAAATATTGTGATTATCCTATCATCCTACTCAACTCAACCATTAGATTTGACATCTGCATAATTTTGATTAAAGTTGTATGTGCAACTTCTTGTACATAATCTTACTTTATCACACGTGTTTGAAATCATATTAACAGGCCACTGTCTAAGGCCTAGAGTCATGCAGGATGTAGATAGGGCTGTCATTGAATATCGCAATATCGATATATCATTGATATTCATTAAATATATTTATTACACATATTAAATGTTTTTCATTGTATCTACTGTTGATATATTAATATATCAGAGATATTTGTCTCTCGATATATCAATACAAAATTTTCGATCAATGACAGTTCTAGATGTAGAGGGTTTTTTGTTTGCTTTGCACATTAGATAAAAAAATAATTCATAGTGAGAACATCAGATGAAAATGTAAAAGCTGATGTTAATGAGTGAGGGATAATTTGATCTTATATACAAAACAAACACATTTTCTATTTATTTCATGCTTTGAATGGGGTTTTAAGTTATTATTATACAAAAAAAAAGTAGTTATTCACTTGCATAAAAATTCCAGTGTCTATTCTAGGACGCGCGATTGCGCGATTCACGCTAGTATTTCACAGATCGCGCACAATTCAAAATCATGTGCATGAAAATCGCGCATCTATAAAAAAGTTAATAAAACCGTAAAACTTCCATCCCGCATTATATTTGGTTGTTTTGTTTACATTTACACCGAAAACCGAAGGGAGGTAACTGTAAGCTAATTATAATAATTTAGTACTGTATGGTACTGGTTACGTGAGTTGACGGAAATTAACGGAATGTTCCGTATCGACCGGAACTAGTGTGCTAAGTCTGACAGTTGGGCGCCATTTTAGTGTAGTAAATAATCAAGAAAAATGAAGCAATTCCTAGCTTGGCTACGATCTAGACGTGAAAGATAGTTTGATTATTTGTATTGCCAATCTCTTTATAATCAATCGTGGCAGTTCTGTAATAATTTGTTTTAGTTTAAAAATTAAGGGGGGACAACTTCTGCTGCCTTAAATAAATATTATCGTTTTAATTATTTCATCGGTTGAACGCCTCAGTGTAAACTTAATGTAGACGATTTAACATTGGCAGTTTATATTGGCACCCTTTGATTTTGAAAATCGCCCCCTTTTTTGAAATAGAGGGGGGGAAATCACCCCTATTTTTCAATTCCTAGAATAGACACTGTAGAAATATGTAATAAGTGATTAGTTATCGAGTAAAGTGAATTAAGTAGACTGCCTGCTTAGATATGACAAAACCTGTGCTGAAAACTGAGTAAAAACAGACAAACATACTGTTGGGGAAAGCGTAAAATGAAAAACAAAAAAAATTGTATATATTTTTAGGTATGAACTTGAATCAACGAGAGCTTCACCAGCATGTGGAATTCGAACCAGACACCTACTATGCAGCATTTTCGGCTGAATTAGAAATTGCAGCTTCCCCAATGTGGAGTCTGATATCACATTTAAGAAATCAGGTATATTCTACATTTAATTTCAGTTTGCCTCAATGGCTAAAGGTTCAATTTGCTGATGTCCAGTAACTGCCCTTCTATTGCTTTGATTTGATGAATGTTAATGGGACAGTTAGAATCGTCCTGAGGTGGTTGGTAAAATGCAATAGGAATGTCGTTTTGACATATGTTTACACATGAATGAAACAAAGGGAATGCACAGAGACAAGGGCATTTGAGGTGTATGTTTAGTGTAAAGTTGAAAAGTGGGCATATGGTCTTGAAGATTTTTTTTTTATACATTGTACTTGGTAAGTTATCATTCAATAATAGATCAAAGTTTCAAGGGTGCAAGATTTTTGGTCAAAAGTAGTCATGCAGGCTTAAAGTAACCACCACTTAGTTAAAAATGTAATTTTGATGAAATCATAGATTATTATTATAAAGTATATATGAATATAGAGGGGAAAATATAACACTTTCTATTATATTATATACTAGTACATAAATATTACAGGACACAATAACTCTGACAAAGACAATGATACAGGTGTGTCAAGATACTCTACAGGACTGGTTTGATGCTATCTGCTGTAAGGAATCAACAAATGTAAGTTTGTTAATGAGAAAGATTTGGGTTTTTAGTGATTTTTGTTGTATGTTGAGATATGTTTGGTGAGATGTTTGTAAAAGTTATAGAGTTTTAAGCAGGAATTATTAATTATGGATATAATGTATGCAGCATGAAATGTTTCAGGAATTCTGGCTTGCACAGAATATTAAGAGCTTGAATGACTTTGTACTGAAGACAGTATATCTTGGCAACATTTGCCCTTTCAGCACTTTGTAACAAAGAAGTAGGCAATCACTTAAGATAAAACTAGTTACTTCACTCATTTGGGAGTGGGTCAAGGAACTTTTTTATCCAGAATAAAGCTGAATTGGCAAAAGAATATATCTGAACAAAAAGGAAATTATTCTGTGACAATTGGTTTCGGACATTCAGTCTACACTCTTGATTCCAGCAGGATAAATAGTTGGTCACTTGAGGAAAATAAGTAATTACTGGTTAGGAACTTAGGAAAGCAAGTTAGTAGGGCCAACAGTTGAGAGATGACCAAAAATGTGTTGAAATTCAGCAATTCTGTGAAACTAAAAATCAGCTGAACTTAATTATAAGCATGCTTTCTGTACTGTACATAGCTAATGAATGATGATAAATATTTACATTATTTATATTATACCTGCAGGGAGAGGAACAGGTTCGTCTGTGTTACCTTTGCATGTATGACTTGAATATCTTATTTGCATAAGTAACCTCCTCTCTCTTTCCTCACTCAGGTAGATGGTTGCTCTTGATCATATTTTGGATTATGAAATTTCTGTTGTTCCACAAATCTTAAAGGCTAAGAGCAATTAATTTATGTAACATCTTAAGCAGACATAGGTTAACACCATAATATACAGTTTACAGGGCCGGCAAAATCTGATTTTGACTTATTTGTCCGTTTCAATATGAAGCATTTTTTAACTTGTCCGAATGATATTTACATAGTTAATTCTTAAAAATTTTCACTTGTCCGTACAGGCTGTGTGACAACCTTGGCAGTACGGACAATTGATTTTGCCAACCCTGGTTTATATAAACTTTTACATTGTTGCATTCTTCAAGCATTAATTTTATTGTTTTTAAAATTCTTAATTTTTCCTACCATGTACTAAATCCTACTTTTTCCTTTTTTTGACAGGCATGTTTTGATTGATAAGTAATTAGATGTTTTGTTGTCTAGAAGCTTTCAGTCTTAGAAGATCATTTCGTATTTTATTACTTTAATTTTCTGCAAAATCATGATTATTTGTTTGACACTAATTTTCCTAAATTAGTCATTCCACAGATATGCAGTTTTAAATTGAAATTTGAGTCGCGTCATGGCAAAACCATCATGATAATGGGTTTGCGGCCAGCATGGATCCAGACCAGCCTGCGCATCTGTGCAGTCTGATCAGGGCCATGCTGTTCGCTGTCAGTTTCTCTTCTGGTAATAGGGTTGGTAAGCGAACAGCATGGATCCTGATCAGACTGCGCGGATGCGCAGGCTGGTCTGGATCCATGCTGGTCGCAAACCCATTATGTTAGTTTTGTCATGACGCGGCTCATTCTATTTTGTCTGTTGTCCAGGAAAGATGGTTTGGTGGACTGACTGCTGAGATATGACAAAAAAATGTGGTGAAATTGATGTAAAACCCAGACAAAACAAAACTAGATTCTATATTTAAAGTGTATTGTGTGTTCAATTTGTTAAATTAATGTTGTGAAGAAGTTTCTTTTAAAAATTGCTAGAATTATTTGTAAAAATAATACTGTAGCTAATTTTTTGAATATTTGCTTTGTAATATATTTCAGCCTAATCCCCTTCAGTTGACCTTCCACCTGCCGTTGCATCGTTACCTAGCAACGTTTATGGTACAAGCAGTTCAGTATCAGAAACAGGATCTGTTGTCGATCATACCCCCGGAGAGAATGCTCAAAAGTTTACTCACACATCTACTGCAGATACAAGTATGTAAAACTTAACTTGTTTGTCCGTTTGACTTGCTTTAAGAATAAATTTTCATTATGTTGCATGCAATAAAACCTTTGTTTATTTTTCTAAAATTTCTACTAACCTGAACCTAAATTATAAATGTTTTTGTTAAATTAATGTAGACCACTTAATTATTTGCAAAAACTTCCTGTTTTCACGCAATGGCATGTGGCCTTGTTTCCTAAATGACCTTGTTTCTCAAGATCATTTTTTCCCAGGTTTGGAAGTTTGCTTCCTCTTAAATGAAGGTCCTATGGAAGGGGAGAAAAATATTCAGTGTAGGTTTTTTTTTAATTTTTCATCTATGTAAAAGGTTTTGTATATTTTAAGGTTGCTACAACAGAAGTATTCTGTAATATGTGGGTACGGAATGGTATGCAGATTAAAGGGCAAGCCATGACATACGTACAGTGTCATTTCTGTTACTCTATGGTAGACGCTGATATCTATCTCATGCAGGTAAGGCAGTTTCCTCTCATGATGCTTGGCTGAGTGGTAATGGTTATTGCCTTAAAACCACTTGTTCCTCACCGATGTGGGTTCAAATCCCGCCAGGGACTTTGTATTCTTTCATGTGAGAAAGCTAGCTGACAGAACAATACTGGCTCTACTCTGGAGCCTGATCATGCCTGAAAGAATGCATGTGGGGGCAACTTAGGACTCTGCCAGTATAGCTGGAAAGTTGCCATATGATCATCATAACGTTGGTGTCACTTGAAACCTAACAAAACAAACAGTGTTACACAGTATTAAGAAAGTAATGTATCACAACAATGAAATTAAACGCTTATCAAAACATATATTCAAACACTATCAGAAATTTTTCTATGTAAACAAAGAAGGCCCGAAGCGTGCATTATTCTACAACAATGCACTCACCATTCTTATTATCTCCCTGTGTATTTTCACATTGAGGGCGCCATTTTGTTTGAAAAATCTGATAAATAAAAAACATTTTTTGTCGAATTTTGTTGTGAAAACTATCTAGAATGAAAGAAAATGGTCTAACTAAGAAAATAAATCCGAACACCAATATCTGTAATTCAGTCGTTAACGCTGTACAGACGTTTAAAGTGTTGTTTACGTGACGTCACAATGTAGCGCCAAACAGCACATGCAAAACAATCATATCAAGTACGCTATTTGAATGTCGCAAACAAGTTAAGTTTTACATTTATTTTACTTTTAATAATTTGTATTTTGCTTGAAAAATTATAGAGTGAAATAAAATAAACAAACAAAGGTTTATCAACGTTTTCAAAATTCGTTATTCTCAAAATGTTTCTACACACGGTAGATTTAACAACAGTTTTTTTTTCAACCCACTGGAACAGCCTTTAAAGAACGTTTCTATTGGAAACTCTGAGGCGAAAACAAATTTAACCACCAAACATAAAGTCCAACTTTATAATAATGATTATATTTTTCTTGACGTGTTAGAATGGAAATAGATATTATTTCTTTGTGCTTTATTGTATAATAATGCACGTTTTTCGTTCAAATGCTTTGTTATTAATCACTCAGGCCTATCGGCCTTCGTGATTATATTACTACGCATTTGAACTCAAACCGTGCATAATTCTACAACAATGCACTCAGAATTGATATCTATTTCCTAAACAAATTGAATAGGAGCATGCATTGGCCTTCATGGCTGAGTAGTCAAGATCATTGACATAGAATCATTTGACCACCATCTGTTGTGGGCTTGAATCCTACCAGAGAGTAAGGAATTCTTGCTTGATCCAGTAAAGTATTGGATGGTTGGATAATAGGTCTCGAATATCAGCGTGTGTCTAAGATAATGTAAAAAGGTACAGCTTTTCTAGAGGTCAAGTTATGTTAATATACAACCTTTAAATGTTTGCGTGAATTAAAATCCATCAAAAAATGACATTTTAAAATATTGATTGAATTTGCAGGTGTGTGCAAGTAAATTGGATCCTGACTACTTTGTACAGGCTGTTCTTGATAGGTAGGTATTATATGTTTGATGAAAAGGTAGCCATTGTGAAAAATATCAAATCAGATTGAACAAAATGTTTATGTAATTGTATAATCATTTATACATATCTGTTGACATAGAAGATAAAAGATTAGAATACAGAATTGTGTCAGGCATGTGTTTAGATATTATTTGTAGTTGATGTTTCTTCATTGTGTTGAGACAAGACTGAAAATGCCATTAACGTCTCACTGTTTGATATAGTGAAGTTGTTTGGTTTTGTTTTATAGAAAACACGTTAATGCTTAGAAAGAATCTAGGAACACTTTCAAGGCAGTGACGCACAAGAATATTACTTGAAAAATGTTATGCATTAATCAGTTTTTCTTCAAATTACTGTTGAACAGTTTTAATTTTGCATATATGTCTATATGAAAACTCCAAAAAACGTCTTTAAGACAGTCTTAAAGTTGAATTAGGAATTATTGACAAAGTTTGTGTCATGAGTTACTTCACTTTGTAAAATAAATTGTGGTATCATAACCTTCAGTTAAATGAGGTTAACAAAATCTGTGTTACGAAAGCTTTCATATCGTGGATTTTGTAAAATATATATTAAAATAAAGTTTTTTACACTTTATTGAAATTTGCTTGCATAAATTGTGTAATTATTGACTTAACTGAATTTTAGGTTTCACATCAGTGACTGGATGTCGTTTGACCCGAACCCTAGTGCACGCAGTTACAAGATGGAGAAAGAACAGGAGCTTTCTATGGTAGAAGGAGCACTGCAGTTCTTCACCATGTTGCTTCATGTTCGAACTTACCTTGGTAAGTTAAACCAGTTCTTGACATTGAAATTAAATTTATACATGAAATTATCTTGCCATATGTTGAATTTTAGAACTCTCCATTGTAATTTCAAGAGGTGTTTATATATCTAGAAGATGAAATTTAATCAGTGAACGGTATAGAGTCTAGTCAGACAGCCTGAAGAGGCTCGGACCTTGGCTACTAGGCCACATGATTGACTGCTGCTCAACCAAGGGTTTGAGAGTTTAATACCTACTTGTGGTCTTTACAATGTCTCCTTCCCTGACACCAGTTTTGTGTAGTGAATTACACAAAAACAAATGTACATATAGGTATAGTGCAAATGGGTTGGGCTACAAGTTATTACAACATTAGCAACAGCCCTTCCCACAAAGTCTAACTTTTATGATATATATTTTCTGGACAGTTTCATATGAATAGTTACAAGTTATGCTTTACCATCATTTGACGGCACAGATTTGCAGGTTGATCTTGGTCACATGGCTTGAATCAGTTGCTATCAGCAAACTGAGGTTCAAATAAACATTAAAATAAGCTATGAGAAATTTCTGTATTAAAGGGATGACAGATAAAGAACTTACACGCCTGGAGATGTGTACATTATTGTTTGTCAATGACCGACAGCACAGTCAGTTGATGGACTTGATGCCGGAGAAGTCCGGTATGACGGGGCATGGTAAAGATCTGTTTGAACCCACCCTGAAAGATGTGGCAAACCACAAAGCACCAAACTTTGAACCTGGAGCTGGCCTTCAGCAGGGGTCATACCAGCCAAAAGGTAAACATTTTTATTATGCCCCGCCAAAAATGGCTGGGGCATATAGTGTTACCCTGTTCCGTCCTTCCCTCATCATCTGTTTCGGTTCATTATCTAAGTAACGATTGTACATATTTAACTCAAATTTAAATATGGATATGTCATAAGAATACACTGGTCAAGTTTGAATTTGGTCATGGTTTGATGATAGCTGACAGAGTTATCCCTCTTGAACTTTGAAAAAAAATCAGAATTTTTTAGTTTCCATTCATTATCTACCTAATGCTTGTACACATTCAACTCGAATTTGACATATAAATAATCTTAGGAATAAGCAATTCAAGTTTAAATTATAGATACATCTTAGGAATAAGCAGTTCAAGTTTGAATTTGGTCATGGTTCAATGATTTTGGACAAAGTTATCTCTCTTGAATGTTGGAAAAATTTTGAAATATCAGTTTCAGCACTCATACTTTTGTGGAAATGTATGTAGCCATTATTTTTGGACTACAAATATGCATATGCAATTTACAAAAGGTTAACAACTGAATAGTGTCAGTGCCTTGAACTTTGTATAAAAATTTTACAAATTGCGCGGCTGGTCTGGATCCATGCTGGTTGCAAACCCATTATGTTGGTTTTGTTATGTTTCACGGCTCATATAGTTTTTGTGATTTAAATTAATAGATGAGATTTGGGAGCAAGAGTTTGATCCAGTAACATGTGTTATTGAGGGCTGTGTTATAAGAATGATTTCCAGTCAGCATGGAAGATACACCGAATTGTAAGTAGTTCTTAGTAGTGAAAAAAGATCCTGTTTTTTAACTGATAAAAGTAAAATCAAAGTTTGATCTTATAGTATAAAAACATATTCTGTGTAAGCATTATGTCTAGCAAACTCACTAGAAAAGATATTTAATTACAATGCTTTTCGGTTGTTTAATAGAAAATGTATCATGAATATAAAAAAATGATATTTCACTGTATGAAACAGTGGATAAATCAAATTTGATATTTTCATGTTTTGAATTTTAAGCCTGTTACATTTTGCTTCAGTGATATAACCAGCGTGGCACAGTACTGGAAACCAATTTAATGAGTGTGATGTCACAAATGACGTCATGTTGTATTATTATTTGGCATGCTTTTCACTTAATATTAGGTTAAAATGACTTTTTAAAAATGTTTCTTAAGTAGGGATTATACTGTATGTTGAATGTTAAACTGTTATCAATTAATTACTTTATTAAAATGAATCCCCCCTTCTTTGAACTAATCCTTCTTTGGCTAATTGAAAGATTGTCATGGTCTAAGAAGGCTTAATCCCACGACCTGTGGAGGTCGTGGGCTGAGATGGCCAGACTTTAACTGCTAGGCCATCATAAGTACATTTGTAATCAATCATCTATGCCTTGCTGAATTTGACTGAAAGTGATTTATGAATATTTCAGTTTAAGGAAGAAGAGGAATTTTAAGGGGAAAAGTCAGCCATGGCCGCCATTTAAACCACCAGGGGAGGTGCTAGAGTGTTACCGGTCCATGTATAGAATACTACACTGTAAAACACTACATTCTTTACTGTTTACAGTCTTACAAAAGGTATTTTGCTCTTTGATATTTACCTTTTCAATCAGTATTAGCTAGAAAGTCTGCATATCCATGCAGTGAAATCAAGCTCTGACCCCACTGCTTTTGACTGCTCTGGTTGGTTCTACGATATTGAACTCCCTTAAACTACTTATGGCCTTCAAATTAAAAGCAGAGCTTTGCAACACAATTCATTACAGTTAGAAGTAGAATTTCAAAATTTGAAAATTTTGTTATGAAAATATAAAGTTGTACTTCAAACAATGAAAAATGCTCTTAATTTTGTTACCAAAAATAATAAATAAAATAAAAGTGAGAAAGTTAACATGAGATTTAAATTAACATTTACTATTTGTCCGTACTTTAAATTTGGACAAGACATTCATGGTTTTTAGGGAAAATTTCAAAAAAATATACAGACTGTATAGTGAACTGTTAAGACCATGATCAAAACGTCTCCCGGCCTGATCTTGGTCTGTACTGCCTCCACTCGGTAGCCTGGGTTCCAGTCAAAAGCCTAATTCCAGCTAGCTTAGAAGCTACTAAAAGGTTGATCATTTATTATAAGTGTTAACCTTAGTAATCAGGATTTTAATTTTAAAGATGTGTTTGTGTTTTTGTTTTTTCAGACATTGAAGGATGCCACCATACCAGAGAGTATTAGTTATTATGCCATACATTTGTTAGAACTAGCTGTTACTGTCCCAAATCCAGGCAATCATAGGAGGGTAGGTTTTACTTTTGTTCACAATTCTTTTTGTTACTGAAATTATCAAGTTTTGCGAAGATCATGAACTTGTTTGTTTAAGTGCATAAATCTGCCGCCCATAGTTAACAGAATAATTCCCTGAAGTTTGGAAACAGAATAATTCCAAAATACCTGTGTTTGTATATTTTATTAAGACTGAATGATGCATGCAAGAAATCATTGCTAAATGGTTAAAATTCTACTTAAAATTGTTGCAAAATATTTTGTTTTGGAAAATTTTATTCTATTTATCTATAACATTGATGTGTGTTGAAAAACAGAGACATACTATGTTACAACGTATTTGAGAATGGAAACAGGATGATTTTACTGTTTATAGATTTCATTAATATATATTTCATTCATTATAGATTTATACCAAATAACATATGCACCCTTCTTTATAAAGTGATGCATAGGGTTGATTTCAAGCATTTTGTAGGGTTTTCTCAACTTTTCTGTTTTATGATTCATTGTCAGTTCTCACTTAGGCTAGAGGCAGATTGGCAGTCTTTTACCTCATACCTTGGCAGTGTTTTGTTATTTTGAATATGTTAAAGTTGCACCAAGGGGAGTATGCAATTGTGTCACCAATTCATGGTTTATAGCTAAAATCTAGTCCTTAAAATGTTTAGTTAAATCAGTCTTAAGCATTAAAAATGAATATCATTTACAGACAGAACTACATACATGTGTAAATTATATAAAAATTAATATATCTGTAATTCTTCACATTATTCAAATGTGTTACAAGCTTCAATAGTTCTGATACTGTTATATTAGATGAAGCCGTCACAAGCGTCCGTCCCAGATAGAAACTACAAGGAATGGTTCTCAGGTAGCGATATCTTCCACAATATAAGGGAGACAATCAGAGATGTGGAGATACCTCTACTACACATGAATCTAGAGCAAGAAGGACCGATGTCCATGACGATTGATACGTCGTTTGAGGAAATGTTTCAGTTAGCGCCTAGTGTGCTTGCAGGTTTTGTTTTGTTAAGCATTTATTTCATTTATGATACTATTATTGGATACTGGAAACAATTAAGTAAATTGAAACAGATTAGCTTATGGAATATTAATGATATTTATTATTCTGCGAAAAATACTTTTATAGGACAAAGAGTAATGCACAAATGGACAACTAGGGCTTTTCGTTACTATGAAGATTCAAAAGTTAATAATGACGTTGACAGTAGTTTTAATGTATTGAAAAAGCATGGAATAAATTTTAACTTGTTAACTTATTTAAATCAGTTGTTCCGGGAAAATGCTTTATATGGGCTAGAGGAAATGTTTAAATGGTAAATCTTAGCACTTTCAGCCATTAAGAAATTTTGAAAGTTGAGTTTGGTTATATTATACATTGAAGAAAACAACACAAAAAAAACCCCCAGAATAGTCATATGATATCATGTCATTGTCCTCATTTTTCATACTCAAATTTCTAGATTTTAATTTTTTAGATTTTCTAGATTTTTTTTTTTCGCATTATCTATTGTTGCAGGTCCGAGTGGTCCTATCACAGCAGCTCACTCAGGTCAGATACCTACAATACTCTCCACCATGCACTCCAGCACTGCCGGCACCCAGACAAACCTGCTCACTGTACATCCGTCCACCAGTTCTGCCTTACCCAAGTTTGACTCTCGAGGCATCAGCACGGAAGCACCGAAAACACAACATATACCAGTGAATGAAAGCTTATTAACAATACTATTCAAACTTCATGCCAAGATGGCAGGAAAAGGTAACCTATACATCCCAGCTAGTGTGTCAGCTAAAACATCTCAAGATACCAGTGTCGGTGATGGGGCACATTTTATAAATCGTTTGTTGGATAAGCTATGTACAAAGAATAGAGATTGTGCCAGGGCAGTAGAAGATCTTTACAACTCCCAGCGACCTAAAGAAGGAGCAATTCCTAAGAAAGGAAAGGCAACTGATCCTGAATCTAGGTAAACTTGAATCCTTTAAACATTATTCATAATGATAGATTGACATTGCCAACAATATAGATCCCTTTCAGCTTATATTTGGGTGCATTCTGAATTAATGTTAAGGTGCAGTCATATTTTAATCTTATAGGACTTAATGTAATATATAATATACTTAGTTGTTTATATTGGGCCATATAACAAGTATAAAATATTTAGTTATATACTGGATTAATGTAATGTTATAGAACCTTATATGTGCCATTTACTCATTCTAGGAGAAGAAAGGCAAGAGAACGCCAGCAAAAACTGATGGAGGACTTTGCTAATAAACAGAAAGCATTTATGAAGCAAGCTATGGACACAGGAGGTTTGTGTGTAATATTTTTATTCCTCCACTACTTAGGGGGTGGTGGGGCATGTAGATTTGCACTTGTCCTTTCGTTCGACTAAAGTACAAGGAGGCATAGTAGTAAAGGTGTCTGCCTCTCAGGTTTGAACCCTTCTTGAGTCATAACCATGTTTCCTCACGATTATTGGTTAGTTCCAGTAATCATACTCCAGAATGGTTCAATCAATCTATCAGATTTTCCTCACAATCAAGCTTATATAAATATTTTATGCTGAAAGAAATCTTTATCATAGTTGTTTAAAGCAATCTTTTCAATGTGTTGCGGCTTGGTCGAGTGTTCAACGCGTTGGACTAGTAATCTAAGGATTGCTGACCGTGTGGGTTCAAACCCTGTCTGGGGCAAGCCCTTGTTTCCTTGAGCAAGAAACTTTACATTCACTGCTTAGTACTGGTTGGTTCCAGGAACGGATTCGAGAGTGTTTCAATAAGCTTAAAGCTTCCAACACAACCAAACTAGAATAAATTTGTTTAAACTAAAACTAATGTTTTATATCAGATGGTGTAGATGCGGGACCATCGAGAAGTTCCGAGTCATTTGATGATATGTCGGAGGAGATGGAGCAGGAGGAAAGTTACGATTGTGTTATATGTAATCAGAGTACCCCGTCCACCGGTGACAGACCCATTGGTCTTGTTGTCTTCCTACAGTCGTCCAGTGGTAAGCAACAGTTTTGTTCACAATAATTGTCTTAAAATGGGTATATATACATATATATATATATATGTGATATGATCTTGTTAATCAATTTTTAGCTCACCTGTCACAAAGTGACAGGGTGAGCTTTTGTGATCGCTTTTCGTCCGGCGTCCAGCGTCCGTCCGTCCGTAAACTTTTGCTTTAAATGACATCTCCTCTTAAACCACTGTGCCAATTTCATCCAAACTTCACAGGAATGTTCCTTTGGTGGTCACCTTTAAAAATTATTCAAAGAATTTAATTCCATGCAGAACTCTGGTTGCCATGGCAACCAAAAGAAAAAACTTTAAATATCTTCTTTTAAAAAACCATAAGAGCTAGAGCTTAGATATTTGGCATGAAACATCTTCTAGTGAGTGTCTACCAAGTTTGTTCAAATAAAAGCCCTGGGGTCAAAATTGGCCCGCCCCTGGGAGTCATTGATTTTCCCGATATGCATATAGTAAAAACTTAAAAAAAACTTCTTTTAAAAAACCGTTAGAGCTAGGGCTAAGATATTAAGCATGAAACATTTTCTAGTGAGTGTCTACCAAGTTTGTTCAAATTAAAGCCCTGGGGTCAAAAATTGGCCCCGCCCCGGGGGTCATTGATTTTCCCGATATGCATATAGTAAAAACTTAAAAAAAACTTCTTTTAAAAAACCGTTAGAGCTAGGGCTAAGATATTAAGCATGAAACATTTTCTAGTGAGTGTCTACCAAGTTTGTTCAAATTAAAGCCAAAAATTGGCCCCGCCCCGGGGGTCATTGATTTTCCCTATATGCATATAGTAAAAACTTAAAAAATCTTCTTTTAAAGAACCATAAGAGCTAGATCTTAGATATTTGGCATGAAATTCTTCTAGTGAATGTCTACCAATTTTGTTCAAATTAAAGCCCTGGGGTCAAAATTGACCCTGCCCCAGGGGGTCATAGATTTTCCCTATATGCATATAGTAAAAACTTAAAAATCTTCTTTTAAAGAACCCAAAGAGCTAGAGCTAAGATATTTAGCATTAAACATCTTCTAATGAGTGTCTACCAAGTTTGTTTCAAATAAAAGCTCTGGGGTCAAAATTGGCCCCGCCCAGGGGGTCATTGATTTTCCCTATATGCATATAGTAAAAACTTAAAAAATGTTCTTTTAAAGAACTGTAAAAGCTAGAGCTTAGATATTTAGCATGAAACATGTTCTAATGGGTGTCTACCAAGTATGTTCAAATAAAAGCCCTGGGGTCACAACTGGCCCTGCCCGGGGGGGGGGGGGGTCATTGATTTTCCTTATATGTGTAAAGCAAAAACTTAAAAATCTTCTTTGGAAAAACCCAAATAGCTAGAGTTTAGATATTAAGCATGAAACATCTTTTAGTAAATATCTACAAAGTTTGTTCAAATAAACACCCGGGGGTCAAAACTGGCCCTGCCCCAGGGGTGACATTGTTTTTAACTATATGTGTATAGTAAAAACTTTAAAATCTTCTTTTAAAAAAGCCAATGAGCTAGAACTTAGATGTTTAGCATGAAACATCTTCTTATGGGTGTCTACCAAGTCTGTTCAAATAAACAAATAAAAGCCCTTGGGTAAAAATTGGCCCGGGGGTGGGGGGCCTATATACAGGTGAGCGACCTCAGGGCCATCATGGCCCTCTTGTTTAATATTGTCAGTTTCTTACTACCTCAGTCTTATTTGTAATGTATATGCGTAAATGTGTATGTGTAAAGATTGATTATTCTTCATTCTAGCTATTTTTATGCCTCCGCCATAAAATGGCTGGGGCATATAGAGTTAGCCCCTCTGTCATTCTGTCCTGTCATAATCTCGGCTGCAAATATGCAAAATGCGAATCGCAAAAGGTCAGCACTGAACCCTTTCATGGTCTTGAACTTTGTATAAAAATGGTTTGTGTTAACATTGAATAGTTGAGGGCTTTTAAATTAGAATGAAAATAATAGTTTGTGCAAAACAAATTTGAAACTAATAAGTATTATATCATTCGAAATTTTGGCTGCATGCGAGGGTATCCGTGGTGTGACAACACATTTCTAGTTTATGATAACAACAATTCATGTGATCATCACTTCTAAACCTTGCCCCTCAACTTATCAAGTTATGTTGATATTTCATTCTTGTGCTTGAAATAATGCTGAAGGATATTTATTGCTTTACTGCACCAGTGAAGACAAAAAAGCTGTTATACGAAAAATCTGAGACAGGCTTAGATTCATAGCATAGCTTTCCATAAAAGAATAAGAAGAGACACCATTTCTTTGCCACTAAAGGTGAACAGAAAAGGCCATTTGAAAAATTGTTTAGTCAAAATTGCTTAATACTGCATCTGTGCCAAGTCTTTGACCATGAAAGAGCATGCTGACAATCTTTGAATTGTTAATGTAGTTCATATTTTACAAATTTTGGAAGCTTTAAAATTTATTGTGACACTAACTTTCTCTTATAGTATTAGGTCATAGACCACAGACAGACACACGGAAAGTTTTGACGCTGGGTGACAAAACGAGGCAGAGAATTACAACTTGCTCCAGAGTTCAAACAAAACGTCTGGAAACACTTTTCAAGCATTTCGAAGAAGTAAGCAACGTTTTTCATCAGTCCAAGATAGGTTGAACAATTAAAAGCAGCACACAGCTTGAGTCGTTAAAATATTTATGAAAAGTTAGAAAATGTTTGGAAGTTGTTCAGATGTTGTCAAGGGAAAAGATAAATTAATTAAAAGTTGCAGAAGTCATAATTCCAATAAATTACTTCTACAGATGTACTTCGAATGTGTCAAAATGAGGAAATGAGCAAAAAAAAGCTCTTGCACTGGTTATAGACCACTGATTGTTTTATTTAGTTGCCTGCTTCTGTCTAATATTCTGTATAGAGGAGATCTCTCTGAGGTCCTCCACCAGAAAAGTTAGATCTTCATATGACTTTTACAGTGTTGGTGTGATTTGCTAGTATGACTTAAAACTCAACAGTTAGTTACAAATCACAACACTATCGGAAATTTTTTCTATATAAACAAAGAAGGCCCGAAGCGTGCATTATTCCACAACAATGCACTCGCCGTTTTTATTATCTCGCTGTGTATTTTCACATTGAGGCCCTTTTGTTTGAAAAATGTGTGCAAAACAATCAAATCAAGTACGCTATTTTGATATCGCAAACAAGTTAAGTTTTACATTTATTTCACTTTTAATAATTTGTATTCCGCTTGAAACATTATAGAGTGAAATAAAATAAACAAACAAAGTTTTCAAAATTCATTATTCTCAAAATGTTTTTACACACGGCATGGTAGATTTAACGACAGTTTTTTTTCAACCCACTGGAACAGCCTTGAAAGAAAGTTTCTATTGGAAACTCTGAGGAGAAAACAAATTAAACCACGAAAAAATAAAGTCCAACTATATAATGATAATTATTCTTTTTCTTGATGTGTTACAATGGAAATTTTTTGTTCAAATGCTTTGTAATTAATCACTCAGGCCTATCGGCCTTCGTGATTATATTACTACGCATTTGAACTCAAACTGTGCATTATTCTACAACAATGCACTTAGAATTGATATCTATTTCCTAAGTATATGATGATAAAAATAGTGAATTTAGTAAAAATTTTCATATAGGCATGTAAAGTACTTCCAGTAGTATATAATTATACAATTTTATTGTTTTCAAAACACTGTTCATTCATCTGGAGGTATGCAGCTTAACAGGTGGATTTCTGGATTGCCACTTTTACTGTGCAGGAATTAATAGTTGTGTAGATTGGATAAATCAGTGCTTGAATTAAATTGATACTTTGATTATTGTGTGTTTTTTCTCACTTCATTGGGAAAAAAACCTTAATCTCTTTATTTTGGTAAAAATTATTGCTACAATTATTAATTTGAGAAGAAAAAGAACTGGTTTTTGGAAAACTGCATGATTTTTTAAGAAAATTTTCAATTTGGAAGAGGGCCTTTTATAGGCCTCTGTTGTAATAAGGAGGAAAAACATTGAAAAAAGTCATATTTTCAATGTTTTTCCTCCTTATTACAACAGAGACCTATATGTTTAAATATTGTCTGCGATCAATTGCAGTTGATTGTTCTACTGTGATTCTCATCATCATGGTGTAAAAAATTAAATGAGCCCCGTCACGACGAAACCAACATAATGGGTTTGCGACCAGCATGGATACAGACCAGCCTGCGCATCCGCGCTGCCTGATCAGGTTCCATGCTGTTCGCTATCAGTTTTTCTACTTGTAATAAAGTTGGAAAGCGAACAGCATGGATCCTGATCAGACTGCGTGGATGTGCAGGCTGAGGCTGGTCTGGATCCATGCTGGTCGCAAACCCATTATGTTGGTTTTGTCGTGACACGGCTCAAATGAATTACTTTGTACAGCTGTTTTTGTACACAGAAACTTATTATTGTCATTTCAGACTTCCTGCCAGACATCAGTCAATATTGGCTGGGAGGGTGGGGTGTTAGTACAGACATGTGGACATTACCTGCATTTAGATTGCCATACTTCTTATATTAACTCCCTGCTGGTAAGTCAATTTTTATTTCCATTAGTAAGGGGGCATATAGATTAGTACTTGTCAGTCAGTACCACTTTGGGGGTATTACTGTCTTATGGACACTTTTTAGTTTATTTATTGATTATTCCTAGATAATTTGGGTTGATAATGTTCCCCTACCCCACCCCAGCTATGTGAAAAGCATCTATGCAGCTAGTTTAAATAAGGTCAGTTGTTTTGCTCAGTTGCCATCTTGTTCCCGAAATAATGCACAGAGTGGCGGGCATCTGTGGTCTTCTTGGACCAAGACCCGAGGTAATAAGGAAATTCTCTAAGCTCAAGCTCAGATCTTGGGTATTTGATTGGTCAGAAACTCCCTGACCAATGAAAAACCTGGGATTTGAGAAAAGACTTGAGATAAGAATTTTTTATAACCTCGAGGCCTGATAAGCTTGAAAAAATTAGCTGTGTTAGTTCGACTTAAAATCAGGCAGAAAAATAGATAATCAGTGTCTGAAAATAATACTAGTATAAAATACTTATGTAATCCATCTTTCGAAATCTATATCAGATTTTACTGTTTATATTTTAGGAACAAGGAGGTCAATATAACCTGCTGGTCAGTAAGGGAGAGTACTCTTGTCCCCTATGTCTACAATTGTCTAATTCTGTGATACCTATTCTACCGGAGGAAAACAAGTACACGGTCACGAAGCCGGTTTCAAGTGACCCAAAACAGATGGTGCGAGACCTGGCCGATATGATGGTGAAACGGCCCATTACACCTGTAAGTACATGTACCTTTATTGTTCTAAAAATAGAATCAAATATAAATATAAACCATTTGACAACAACTTTACATGTTCAATATTTACTTCTGTTTCAAGATGTTCTATTAGCGAGTGCATAAAAATAGTGCTTTTAAAAAGTTGTTGTCTAGGCAGTTGAGCTTGACTAACAATAAGTATGAGTGTTAACATTTATAAATATTGTTCAAGTCCCAAATATCTCTAAAAATTCTGTTCAACCTGCCCATTT